>NC_140179.1:37189122-37294122 GCF_963971535.1 Notolepis coatsorum
GTATACATTGATTGATTGATTGAAACTTTTATTAACAGATTGCAGAATGGGTACAATACAGTACGGCTCAATACACACAACTGCTAAGAGGAGATGCAGACCAGAGAAAGAATTTCGTCTTGTTTACATCAGGGTCCTCCATTTTCAATTCATCAAGACATTATGACATACAAGACATACAAATATACAGTACTATTTAAGAAAAAGAGATCATAAAAAAAATAATACATTCCAAGGGGAAGAAACTGTGGGTGGTTGGGGGGGGGGGTTGGACATTTACCGCGACCAGTTTCTAATTGCAGCCACCCATAGGCTCTTTGAGACAGACAGGCAGGCAGACAGACAGACAGACAGACAGACAGACAGACAGACAGACAGACAGACAGACAGACAGACAGACAACAGACAGACAGACAGACAGACAGACAGACAGACAGACAGACAGACAGACAGACAGACAGACAGACAGACAGACAGACAGACAGACGACAGGCAGGCAGACAGACAGACAGACTTTATTGCCTATATCTATTGTAACATAGCAGCAGGACCGGACGGTATCCCCGGCCGCGTCCTAAAAGTCTGTGCCGACCAACTGGCCCCGGTATTCACTGACATATTTAACCTGTCCTTAGAACAGGCTGTCATCCACACCTGTTTGAAGAAGTCCACCATCATCCCTGTACCCAAAAAATCTACGCCCACTTGCCTCAACGACTACCGCCCTGTAGCTCTCACCTCCATAGCCATGAAGTGCTTTGAGAAGCTAGTGAAGGGCTACATCTGTTCCTCCCTCCCCATCAACCTGGACCCCCTGCAATTTGCATACCGCCCCAACAGGTCACGGAGGACGCCATAGCCCATGTGCTGCACACAGCAGCATCACACCTGGACAAGAGGCAGGGGAACTATGTGAGAATGCTATTCATCGACTACAGCTCAGCATTCAATACCATAGTCCCCTCCAAACTCATAGCCAAGCTCAGGGACCTGGGCTTGAACTATGACCTCTGCCAGTGGGTCTTGGACTTCCTGACGGGCAGACCCCAGGTGGTGAGAGCAGGCAACTGCACCTCCTCATCCATCACCCTCAACATAGGGGCCCCACAGGGCTGTGTTCTGAGTCCCCTCCTCTACTCCCTGTACACACATGACTGTGTGGCTCAGCGGAGCAACAACGCAATCATCAAATTTGCTGACGACACAGTAGTGGTGGGCCTGATCTCTGCAAACGACGAGAGGGCCTACCTGGAAGAGGTCAAGGTCCTGGCGGGATGGTGCCAGGAGAACAGACTCTCCCTGAACGTCAGCAAAACAAAGGAGATGATTGTGGACTTTAGGAGGTCGGGGGTCAAGGACTACAGCCCCCTCAGCATCGACGGGGCACCGGTTGAGAGAGTGAACAGTTTTAAGTACCTCGGAGCCCACATATCCGAGGACTTGACATGGACCACACACATTGACAGTGTTGTGAAGAAGGCACGACAACGCCTCTACTTCCTCAGGCGCCTAAGGAAGTTCCAAGTCAGTCAGAAGATCCTTAAGAACTTCTACTCATGTACAATAGAGAGCATCCTGACTGGCAACATCACCTCCTGGTTTGGGAATAGCACTGCACAAGACCGAAGCAGACTACAAAGAGTGACACGTTCAGCGGAACGCACAATTGGAGGGGGCTTCAACAAGCGGTGCAGGGGTAAGGCTAAGAGAATCATCAAGGACTCCAGCCACCCGAACAACTGCCTCTTTGAACTGCTGCGGTCAGGCAAGCGATACTGGAGTCTCAAGGCGAGCACAGAAAGACTCAGAAGAAGCTTCTATCCCCAGGCCATCAGGCTGCTCAACGAACAATAAACACTATGCAACAACCATCAATGCACACAGCACACACATCCACACGCACACACTCACTTTAAACAAACAACACACTGCAGCACCCACTCTCCACACTTTAGATCACCTAAACACACTATATTGATTGTAAAGGATTTGCACTACAACTTGTACACCTTACTGTAAATTGTACCTAAATTGTACCTCATCCCATTTCTGCTTTGCACTATATAGTATTGTATATTAGTATATTGCATAGTATATTGTATATTGTATGGTAACTCAGTTACTTCTAGTCTGCATCGAACATTGTACATATGTCTATACTGAACACTGGGACCTCTATTTTTACTTCTTTTTACATGCTACTTTATTTTATTTCATACGTATCTTGTCTAGCACAGTCTCTGGAGCGTAACAGTAAGAAGCATTTTGTATAAAAGTATTCTGTACTTCTGTATGACAACTATTAAAGAAACTTGAAACTTGAACATGTAATATAACCGATAGAGCACACAGACTCTCATCTGCACCTTTGTTTACTTTTCTCATATTTTTATATCCAGAGTTAATTATATAGTTTACACTTTATTTCTTCTCATATCTTTATATTCAGATCCAATCTTATTGCCTATATTTACTTCTATTTCTACTATTACCCGGCCCGTACCTGTACCTCCCCTCCTCCGTGTTGCTATGACGCCCCGGCGATCAATAAAGGAACATCTTATCTTATCTCGTTTGATCTTAATGACAGAAGACGATCTTCTACCAGCCAGTACTGTAGTGGTGGCCACACTGCGACCCCAGACCGGGAGGTCAAATGCTAAACGTGTGTGTTTCTCTGCGTTGCTTTAGGGAGTTTGTGAGGACATGACGTACGAGGAGGTGAAGGAGAAGTACCCGGAGGAGTTTGCTCTGAGAGACCAAGACAAGTTCTACTACCGCTACCCTACGGGAGAGGTGCAGCCCCCCCCTCTCTCTCTCTCTTATGTGTGTCGCCCATCACATGTGTGTGTTTGCTGCATGACTAATTGGAGGGCTGACCCCTATTAGTCGACTAATCGGTCGAAAGGAGCCGTAGTAGACTGCCAACCTCTTAGTCGAATACAAAAAAAATAAAAAAAAAATAAAAAAATATATATATATATATATATATATATATTTTTTTTTTATCATTCTTTCCAAAAGAAAAGAGGCATAGAAGCGTGGCTAACGCTAATGGCACACATACCAGAGGCTAACTGCCTACGAAAACAGGCACAGAGGCACTGAAGGAGGATTTCACCCATCTAATGAACACACTAGACTAGACAAATATCAAGATGTATCCATCAGTGGACCAATTGCATGCTTTTGCAGAGGACAAGAAGCCTTCAGTCGACTCCTTCAGACATTAAGCAAGCCCCACAGCCCAAAATGGAATGATAAAAAAAAGAAAAGAATATATACTTTTTTCGACTAATAGTCGACTAACGGCACATTTTTGACAATCATAGTCGACTATCCAAATCCTTAGTCGGGGACAGCCCTACTACATTGCAATGTGTGCTACGAATAAAGACTTATTCAAGTCCAGTTTCTTTCTTTCTCTCTCTCTCTCTCTCTCTCTCTCTCTCTCTCTCTCTCTCTCTCTCTCTCTCTCTCTCTCTCTCTCTCTCTCTCTCTCTCTCTCTCTCTCTCTGTCTCTCTCTATGTGTGTGTGTCTCTCTCTATGTGTGTCTCTCTCTCTCTCTCTCTCTCTCTCTCTCTCTCTCTCTCACTATGTGTTTATTCGTTTTCTTTGCTTGTATGGTCGTGAAATTGTTAATTAAATGTAGCTCTACCTGGTATTAAGAAGGTCTTAAATAAAGTCTTAAATGTAACCTGTTGAAACCTGCGGATACGGGCATTTCTTTTTGTAAAACGGGTCTGAAAACGTAGACTAAAAGCCGCTCTCTTCTGGTCTCCAGTCGTACCAGGACCTGGTGCAGCGTGTGGAGCCCGTCATCATGGAGCTGGAGAGGCAGGAGAACGTGCTGGTGATCTGCCACCAGGCCGTCATGCGCTGCCTGCTGGCCTACTTCCTGGACAAGAGCGCCGGTAAGTTCAAGTTCAAGTTTGTTTATTATTTGTCACAACAAAATACAGAATACTTTATGATGAAATGCTTATTTCTGTATGAGCCCCTGAGAGTGTGCTACATACAGTAAAAAGAAAGTAAGTAAAAAAATAATAATAATATTAAGAAGTAAGTAAAAAGTAAGTAAAGTCAATATACATACAATCTACAATACAGAGTAAAATGAGTAACAGTGAGGTACAATGCAGAAATGAGATGGGGTACAAAACTTAGGGTAGGGTGCAAACGAGGTATGAATGTAGTGCAAATCTCTTTAATAATACAATGTCGGTGATATAGTCGGTGATGAATATAGTGTTGCAATGGATGATAGATGGATGGAGAATAGAAGTTAGAACTATAGCGAATAATTGGTATGAATGTATATATATACATGTAATGAAACACATATATATATACAATGTAACAATAGTATCTAAGGTACATAAGAACATTATTTTTAATTAAAAGAAATAGAGCTAAGGACAACAACAACAACAACAACAACAAATATTATAATAATAAACCCACATTTTCAGAATAGTATATTCTTTCCCCCCAAAACTGGTTTTGACAAAGACTTTCTCATTGGTTCTTCAATGAGTCAAATGTAGGTTATTTCTTATTAAAACGATGTGTAAGTAGGCTGTTGACGAGGCTGTTGATCGGCCCTCAGAGCTCTGTTGACGAGGCTGTTGATCGGCCCTCAGAGCTCTGTTGACGAGGCTGTTGATCGGCCCTCAGAGCTCTATTGACGAGGCTGTTGATCGGCCCTCAGAGCTCTGTTGACGAGGCTGTTGATCGGCCCTCAGAGCTCTGTTGACGAGGCTGTTGATCGGCCCTCAGAGCTCTGTTGACGAGGCTGTCGATCGGCCCTCAGAGCTCTGTTGACGAGGCTGTTGATCGGCCCTCAGAGCTCTATTGACGAGGCTGTTGATCGGCCCTCAGAGCTCTGTTGACGAGGCTGTTGATCGGCCCTCAGAGCTCTATTGACGAGGCTGTTGATCGGCCCTCAGAGCTCTATTGACGAGGCTGTTGATCGGCCCTCAGAGCTCCTCATTTTGTCGGTAATACTAGAATTCCAGCTCGTTCCACCATCGCTCTGTATGAGAGTGTCTGCGAAAATGTAAAACGACAAACGTTCCATAACCGTCTAATGTTCTGATGTTCTGATGTTCTGATGTTCTGATGTTCTGATGTTCTGATGTTCTCCTCGCTGTGGCTGTGTTGCTCCAGATGAGATGCCCTACCTGAAGTGTCCGCTCCACACCGTGCTGAAGCTCACCCCCGTGGCCTACGGCTGCAAAGTAGAGTCCATCTCGCTCAACGTGGAGGCGGTGAACACGCACAGAGACAGACCTGAGGTAAGCCTGATCCAGTGATGTACCTGAACGCATTCATGAACTCGTTCATATTTTGGGCGAACGTGAACTGAACGTTCAAGGCAATGGTAGGGTAAACACTGATAAATAATCACAGTGTGATGGAAATGCCACTATTCTGATTGCTGTCTCTGGTTCTGGCAATACTTTTGACAAATAATAGCTTGCAGCAACGTATTGAAAAAATAACTATAAACTATAAACTAGTTCATTTTTTAAACCATGAACTTTAGTTAAACATTTTGAATTATGAACTATGAACTGAACTAGTTCATTTAAAAATGTGTGAACTGTGAACTGAACTAGTTCATGTAGAAAGTGAACTTTCCCAACACTGGCCTGATCACAACACGCACAGAGACAGACCTGAGGTCAGCCTGGACACACGTACAGGTAGTCCGAATGTTGTCCGATTTTATACATCTCCACATACTATACGAGGTGTATGTTGAATGTCTGAGTGTAATTCAATCTACTCTCTCTCTCTCTCTGCGTCTCTCTCTCTCTCTCTCTCTCTCTCTCTCTCTCTCTCTCTCTCTCTCTCTCTCTCTCTCTCTCTCTCTCTGCAGGAGTTGATGAAGAAGGGCTCTGGCTCTCTGATACGGAGGAACAGCGTGACTCCTCTCACCAGCCCGGGGCCCAACATCAAGAAGCCGCGCATCATCGAGGACCTGGACGAGCTGAGCACCCTGCCGCCACTGGCCCTCTGCGGCCCCTCGCACCTCCCCCTCGCCATGGTCACACAGGTGGGTCTCTCCTCTCACTACACCTCCCCCTCGCCCTGGTCACACAGGTGGGTCTCTCCTCTCACTACACCTCCCCCTCGCCCTGGCCCCACAGGTGGGTCTCTCCTCTCACTACACCTCCCCCTCGCCCTGGTCACACAGGTGGGTCTCTCCTCTCACTACACTAGAGCTGTCCCCGAAGCCTGTTTTTGGGCTTCGAACTTCGTCAGGGTTTTTCGAAACGGACATTCGAACCTTAGTTTTTAATAAAAGAAAATTCAATTTTTTTTTATTAAATCCTCAATTTGTGATTAAAGTGATTAATCTGATTAAATTAGTATTTAAAAAAAAAATTAAATCAACTTTCTTTAATGGATATAACTCATCAGTTTCGTCAACATACATAATCCAGGGCACGGTTGGTACGAAAGTGATGGTGACGTCTTGATGGAGTGCCGAGTGCCAAGCGGATGCAGATAGGCTACATCATTTATGATAAATGTTTTATTCAAATGTTTATGACGAGTCATATACTATAATAGTATAATACTATAATATTAGTAAGGAAGGTCCGAAAGTTCGAACGTTTGGGCTTAGCCCTACACTACACCTCCCCCTCGCCCTGGTCGCACAGGTGGGTCTCTCCCCCGCAAAGCCGCCACTACGCCACCACCCCATGAGCTTAAAGGAAAACTCCAACATTTTGGGAGATTAGCTTATTTGCCATCTACCCTGGAGTTAGACAAGAAGATACATACCTTTTTCTTCTCTGTGCATGCAATAAGCTAATTTCCCAAAATGTTGGAGTGTTACTTTAACACCGCTGTGCTTTTCCATTCATTTTCTCCCCTCCGCTCCCTCTCCGATAACGTTTTCACTCGTCGTCTCGCTCACTCGCTCTTCCACTGCATTCACTCTCGCTTCTCCTTTTCTCTTCACCCCTCCATCCTCCTCTTCCTCACTGAGCTACAGCACTGGCTGGATAAAGTCTGCCTGTAAGTACTCGCTCACACACCGCAACACCGTACGATACTCCCGTCTGTCACTTTTCCCCACATCCCCCCCCCCCTTTTGTTGAAACAAGCTTCCGAGTTGCTAGTTTGTGTCTAGTTGATCCCCCCCCTCCCATAGTTGTGTATGTGCTCATTTCCAACGTAGAATAAAATAGAAGTACTTTATTGATCCCGAGGGAAATTCAGCACTACAGATCGCTCACAATAAACATTTAGGTAGTCAACATTTTTTTCAAATAAGAATACAAATAGTCAAGGATATACATTCTAAAATAATATGAATTTTATATTATTATTAAAAGCTAGACGTCGTCTCATTGTACATTCTAAAATATACAGTAATATACAGTAAAATGTACAGTAAAAATGTAAGATGTAAATGTAAGTCACGTGTTCCTCAGAAAATACCCAGAATGCTTTTTGTTTCTCTCCCAGGGAGCTCACGTGGCCTCGTAGTGCGAACCTCACCTCCCAGTCAGCATTCCATTCGGGCCCCTCACCTCCCCTCCCCTCGCTTTCCTTTCCCTCCCCTCCCCTCCCCTCCCTCCCTCCCGTGCCGGGCATTCCTCTTGTCACGTTGTAGTGTCACACGGGCGTTTGCTATCTGCACGTTACCATGGCGACACACTGTGCTCACTGTCCTGTCCTCCTTGTCGCCGTACCGTCTTCCACTATCTGAGAGTGGTGCCTCTCGTGGTCCTCCAGAGGTAAAGACGGCGTGCGTGCGTGTGTGTGTGTGTGTGTGTGTGTGTGTGTGTGTGTGTGTGTGTGTGTGTGTGTGTGTGTGTGTGTGTGTGGGTGGGTGTGGGTAGATGTGACTCTCACAAGTCCATACTTAGTCAGCCTGGGTGAATTCATTCAAGGGTGATACGTAGGTGGCTTACTAGTTGTGTCCGCAGAGTAAACGAGAACGGGAAGAGAAAGCCTTGGGGGGAATACCTGTGTGTGGAATCTATCTCCGTCAGGTTAATTCATAAATACTGGTAGGGTTAACGCACAAGGCTATCTTAAAGGGACACTTCACAAAAAATAAAAAAAACATTGCACATAATCTCACACACATCAGAAAACTCAGTTTCGCACACGTTCATTTGGTAATTGAGTTTGAGTATGGCCACTAGTGATGATATAGCTCAATGAAATGATGTAGATGAAAAAATAGCAATACCTTGTCTTATAGGGACTGCTACCTTATCATTTCACTGAGCTGTATCATTTCATTGAGATAATCTCACTGCTACCTTATCATTTCATTGAGATTAACACAACACAAGCATTCACTGCCCACGATGACATCACTGGTGGCCATATTCAAACTTTCATTACAGGTATATATACATTCATACCATTACAAACTAATGCCCTCAGGCCGTCGATACAGAGCTTCATCATTAAACAAAAGGGGCTTAGGTAGCTTCTGGGCCAACCTCCATCAGACTGCTGAACACCTAGTCCCCCTCCCCCCAAGGACTTTGGACTACTTAAAATAGACTCCCCCTTCCACCTGGTGGACATATATCACCTGTACTACTATTATTTATTATTTATATACATATAGAACTGCTCCACATGGATTTTTAATATATCATGCTTTAAGTACTGTAGTTTTAATGTAGTTGGTGTTTTTCTTTTTAATATAGTGGTCTTTTTACTGTAGTTAATTTTTTTTTTTTATAGTGGTGAGTGTCTATGTATTGTGACTGTATGTTTGTCTTTCAACCACTGCACAAATGAAGTTCCGAAAGGAAAATAAAGTAATTTTAAGTTTGAACTTCGAAGTACCAATTATTCGCCTGTTCTATTCTCCATCCATCTATCATCCATTGCAACACTATATTATCACCGACATCCAAGTTGGGGGATCCCCTTTGAACAGCCCATCTGAGGTTTCTCTCCTCCACACCGCCTGTGGTGCTTTTTCCCCTATTGCTAGGTTTTTAGTGAGTCGTTCCTTATCTTCATTGGGGAAAGTCTGGGAGTGTCGCATATTTGGATTTGATCTTTTGTGATGTTTCTTCTTGACTTGTACAAGAAGACTTTGCACAGTCCATGGGGCTATTCCATGTGATCTTGGGCTATACAAATACATTTGATTTGATTTACTCGCAATAACTGTCAAACTAAATGAACGTGTGCGAAACCGTTGAGAGTTTTTGGATGTGTGTGAGAATATGTGCAAAACAAACCAGCATTTCTGGTGAAGTGCCCCTTTAAGTGTGTTCCCACCGCTAGCTAGCTTGTCATCGCGCTCTTATGACCCTGATAGTTTTCACACACTCTATATATATATACCTGCTTATACGTGTCACACCAGGCAAGGAGGACATAGATGTAAGCTGTGATTTACAGGATTAGCGGAGGACTGTGAGACGCAGACACCAGGCGCGGTCGTGTCTCTCGCCGCCTTTCTCGCCATTGGCGTTCGCCGGTGTCTTTTTTCTTGACCGTCTTGTGTTTGTATTTTTTGTTCCTCTCCCAGAATTTGAAGAGGAGGACGACCGATCGCCACGACGTCATGCAGCCCTGCCAATGAGATCGCACCGCCGCGTCACCTGACCCGCTGACAGACGATTCCAGGAAGTGGATCGTTGAGACGTCCAAAAATCACAGAACTGACATTTTTGTTTAGTTTTGTCCCCCTCCGTGTCCTGACACATCACATTCTCTAGTTTGAACAGTCAGACAAGTCGAGACAGTGTGTGTCTGTGTGTCATCTGATTTCGAGCAGATCTGTTTCTAATCTGTTTAGTGTTTCACTAAGATTCCGGTGAACGTGACTTTTTGTACATAGCGTTAAAGTCTGCAGGGAATGAAAGAGGGAGTAGCTGATCAACCAGCCGCCCCCTCAAGCCTCGTTCCTTTAATAACATCAAGACAAACTGACATTGGCCTTTTAAAGATCCGCTTTCGTCCGGCTATTTCTGGTTCTTCTTCCGGTTTCAGAAGCACCTGGGTTGAGCGACTAGTACCGCACACCTTTAAAGGGCGTGACTCAGACAACCAGATGGCGTTCCATTATGTCACATGTCTAGGGATCTTTAAAACATTTATTAAAAAGGGATTATTTTAGTTTACAATGTAAACTATCTACCCTAGGCTACCTACCTTTGGATGCTTCGATTTAATTTTTTCAATACTTCTTCTAAAATGTGCGGAAAGGCTCGAGTGCGAGTGCCGCAATGTCGTTCCGTCAACTTAACCGTATCTTTGTGCTCACGTGCTCCGAGATGAATTTCGTTAATTTTGCACAGCGAGGATGAGATTTTTAGTTCTCGTAACGAGTTCTAACGAAGTTCCGCGCCTCAGCGCCTCTGTGGTGCTTGTTTTTTTTTTTTTGTTTTTTTTTTTTTTTGTGTGTGTTTTTGGTAGATCTTTTATTGTTTTTTTTGCTACCGGGCAGTCCGGTAGAGAGAGAGGAATAATGGGAGATAGGCGGGGGAAGACATTCGGCAAAGGTCACTGGGTCTGGGAGTCGAGCCCGGGACGGCCGTGTTGCACTGCAGCGCTGTATGTGGTGTGCCACCCTGGCGCCCTGTAGTGCTTGTTCTGCAAGCCCATCGCTGCTTCTGTCTTCTTCCCGTTGTTGTCGCTGGACGGTGATGCCGCTGCATGTAGACGGGCAGCTAGATGTCGTCTACTTGCCGTTCGCCGCCTCTCGGCGCGGACGGACGTTTTTTAAAGCTCGCTGCGTCGCCTCAAGCGGCTTCACCTTTTGTCCGTTGAAGCGCACGTCTGTCTTTTCATTCTGCTCGGTTTCAACACTAACGGTTCGTTCCCAACCAAAGGCAGCCAGGTCTGGCAGCGCGGCTGCTTACAATTCATCTTCGACGTGGAGGAGCGTACGCAGCCGCGAGGTACAACACCCAGATACTGCATACACTCCTCTGCATTGGAAATTAATCGAATGCAAGACTTGGCTGCCCTTTACACGATCAATCAAAGACTACAGGGTATACATCAGACCGGCTGTGCCTACTTTTGGGGGAAACACAGACACTGTTCCTATTGACCGCCATTGTATCTGGCCTGTATATATGTAACGGTTGTGACATCGTCACCTTAAACTTCGATGCCCCGAGGGAGTTTCGACCCCGGGTCTCCCACGCCGCGGGCAACAGCACAGACCGCTATACCAAGAAGTGAACTCACTGCTTTGCAACGTGTCTATGTGTCTTTTGAGGATGAGAGTGAGTTTAACCCATAGCACCGCTACTCACCCCAGTCACTTCACAACATCTGAAGTCCTTCGTGACTGCGCTTCGCGGTACCATCCGTTACATATAAAACTGTCGGCAGAACGCTGACATTGTTTGAAAGGGATGTTTTTTTAGTGCATCATGTTAAGCGAAGCAATTGCTTTCGACACTGGCCACCATTGAGCGTTCACTCAGTGAAAAGTTAGGTTTGGTCCGTTTTCAGGCCTATTTCTCCAGTCAGCTGCAAGATATTTCCTCATTTCCCTACCTGGACATTTAATATCATGCTTATGAATCTCCAAGGGACCTAAAACTGAGAAGTAATGACTAATTCTGGGCCTTGATGGTCTTCGGCGTGATTTATATCCCTGTTTTGTCCTAAAGTTGTAGATTATGAACAAACATCTAATCCCTGTTTATTCCTCGAGTTGTTTCCCCCCCCAAAAAAGAGGCGTGGCGTTCAGAATTCAGCGCGGAAGTCGTGTTTCCGGTCTGACGTCTCACTCCGCGGTCGTCTGCACAGATCGGACTTTCCTTTCGTTAGACCAGCTGCTCACCTATATTTTTGTTCTAACAGTACTCGCCGTTAATCAGTGATATCCTCTGTAAATGTTGATGTAAATATGAAGGACGGTGGGATATGAACGATAACTCTCTTTGGAGTATTTTAATGTGTGTTGTTGTTGTTTTTCTTTTTGGGAGAATATTTTTTACTGTTTTCGTTTGAGTCATTCGCACTCAAACGGAAAGGTCTGCGAGGAAGAGAGGAGACTCTAAAACCGCAGTGATACTTTTTGTGAATCTACTTGGTTTTCCGATACTTGGAACAATTTTTGTTTTTGTAAGACACTTTTTTATTATTCTATTTATTTATTTTCCAAACGTAGATTTGGATGATGGTTCCGGGGGGCGAGAGAGGCACTTTGTCTGAACCTGAGACTGTGTACGACCTCATTACGGCAAAGCGGCCTCAGAGACGATAACATGTGTAATAGTGTATACTTTGCATCCGCTGGACCAATAAATCTACTCCAGGAAAATCTGTTGTTTTGTTATTATTTATTTTCACTGGGGCCCCTTACAAATGGTAAATGGTGCATTTATATAATGCTTTTATCCAAAGCTCTTTACAATATTTGTTACTCACATTCACCCATTCACACACCGACACCATGCAAGGCCAACCTGCTCATCGGGAAGCAACTGTAGTTAAGTGTCTTGCTCAAGGACACGCTGCCCGGGAGGACTGGGAATCAAACCGGGAACCTTCTGACTACCAGACGACTGCTCCTCCTTATCAATATCCATATCGTCTCTCACACACCCCGGTGTGATTCATACACACACTCACGGAACCTTTTTACGGTAGGCATTGTGAACGTTTAACGGAACTATTTTGGTACAGTGTGTGTGTTCAAACATCCTGCCGCTGTCGCACTCATCTGGACGTGACTCACGGTTCACATGACTTCCTCCTCAGCGCCCATCGTTATCACAGGTGTTTTCCGTTTGTTACAGAATCACACACGGAGTGTAGAATGTCCCTCTGATCGTTTATGATACTGAGGCCAGGCCTGCTGGCCAGTAGGACTTACTACCATAGTGTTTTTACACCTGTATCACTGTACATATTAATACTACAACTCTGTACATACATCTGATTAGCACTATTACTCAGTAGTACTCGTTTATATATTTTATACCCAGTTTAATCACCTGTACACTTCCAGAAGGGTGAAACGGTGAAAATAGATTATAGAATTATAGATAATTGATTGATTGATTGATTGAAAACTTTATTAACAGATTGCAGAATGGGTACAATAGAGTACGGCTCAATACACACACTTGTTAAGGGGATGCAGACCAGAGAAAGACTTTCGTCTTGTTTACATCAGGGTCCCCCATTTTCAATTCATAATGACATTTATGACATACAGGTAGACATATATATATAGTGGTAGGCTATACACTGTGTGATGAAAATGAAAAATATCAAACCTTTAGTGATGAATTCTATTCGATTAGATTCAAATGTATTGTCATCATACAACACAAGTACAGTACAGGGAAAATAAGTTTGGTATCCAACCAGAGTGCAAATGTAATATACAATGTACAAGTAGGAGTATGAGATATATAAATTAGTACTACTGAGTGTAGTGCTAATCAGATGTATGTACAGAGTTGTAGTATTAATATGTACAGTGATACAGGTATAAATACACTATAGTAGTAAGTCATACTGACCAGCAGTGTAACTAGTGAATGAATGAATGAATGAATGAATGAATGAATGCATGAATGAATGAAAACTTTATTTGACAGATTGCAGAATGGGTACAATACAGTACGGCTCAATACACACAATTGGGGATGCAGACCAGAGAAAGACGTTTGGAGTAAGTAAGAGTAAGAGTAGGTAAGGGATATGTGCAGATATAGATATAGTATCTACCAGGGGTGTCATTTTGGTATGGCAAGGTACCGTACCGAACGGCTGTGTACCGAACGAATACAACGGTATGTTAACCACTAACGACCGCCCACCAGGGCTGTTTTTTTTACAATCTAATATAATATAATTTTTTTTTTTTTACAAGTCGATTATTCATTTCAATATAGAATATTTGTTGACAACCCTACAAGTACAATTAGTTACTGCACACTACATCACCCCTGAGTGGAACATGGAAAGCCAAACTCCCCCACTGTACCGAAAACCCGTACTGAACCGTGACTTCAAAACCGAGGTACGTACCGTACCGTGGTTTTTGTGTATACCGTTACAACCCTAATATATATATATATATATATATATATATATATATATATATATATATATATATATATATATATATATATATATATATATATATATATACAGTATACAGCATTGGAATCTGGGTTGAACATGATTTGTGGAACTCCCTCTGGTGTTGTGGTTGTGGTATTCACTGACCTTTGGGAAGTATTTTGACATGTACATGGGTATCTTAGTGGTGTAGTGTATCTTGTAGACCAGGCCCATTGCAAGTTGCTCTACTCTGTCGTCTACTCTAAGCCATCCTAGGTTGTCAAAGTTGGTAGGGGTGAGGTGGGTTCTAGGAGTAAGGTCAAGCAGTAGTCTGACCAGTTTGTTTTGTGATGTTTGTAATCTTGTTAGTGACTTTGAGGTGCTTTGGTACCATGAGGTGCAACCATAGTCGTAGTACCCTTGAATGAGTGCTCCTGCCAGAGTCTTCAGGGTATTCTTGTTTACCAGAGAGGAGATCCAGCGCACACGCATACGCAGCACACGCATACTTACTTCCCCTGGGGAACGGCTTTAGCGGGATGAATTACTCAGACTACATTCCCAGCAGCAGTGAATCAGATGTTTTCTCAGCTCTGTGATAGTCCAGCACTGATGGGGGACCCTGATGTAAACAAGACAAAAGTCTTTCTCCTGGTCTGCAATTGTGTGTACTGTATTATACCCATTCTGCAATCTGTTAATAAAATGTTCAATCAATCAATCAATCAATCAATCAATCAATCAATCAATCAATCAATCAATCAATCACTTTTGGACATCTGTTATATCCAGGAGTACACCCTTACCAGCAGGAGTCTGGGAGGATATAATTTTAACCAGTGATGCAGTGGTAGAATATATGGTGGGCCTCAGCACAGTTTGACCCATCACACTGATCCATACTGTATACTGTATATATATATATATATATATATATATATATATATATATATATATATATATATATATATATATATACATCTGTTTGAACATATCTGCATACATACCTGTACTATATCTATCTGTATATATTCCATACTCTTACTAGTTATACCACATACCTGTATCACTGTACACAATAATACACTGTACATACATCAGATTAACATGTTTTAATTTTATTGTTATATATATAAATTTTAATCAAGTGTACATTGTATATTGTTAATGCACTTTACTGTTACCTTTGTACTCTGGTTAGATGCCAACATAATTTGACGTTGTACTGCACTTGTGCTGCAAAATGACAATCAAATCTAATCTAATCTAATCTAATCTAATCTAATCTTTTATTGACATTTGACCGAACGACAGGAGTCACAGGGTCAATCATGAGTCAATCATGAGACATGGCTTCTAGTTTCGATACATGTTTCCACACACAGGTTCCTGTCACGTTCCAGTCAGTCAGTCAGTCAGTCAGAGGTAGTTAGTTAATATGGCATATATTTAACTTCATTAACTATATTACCCTCATCTGTAAATGTGCCTTGGTGCTGGATGTGTGTCACTGAGTCAAACTGTACATGAGTCATACTGTACATGAGTCATGCACAGTCCAGCAGCAGATCAATAACACTATTCTACCCCATGCAAATACTAACAGTATGCAAAGAACAGTTTTATATAGGGCTATCAGGGCATGGAATTATCTTCCAAGTGACAAGAGGTGTAGCAAGTTTCAAAAATAAATTAAAATCTTACATGTAGCCAATATTGACAATGTTGAGTTATGCAATATGTTACCGTTGATGTACATATTTAGATATAATTTGTTTGTGTGTTAATGTTGTTGTGTTTCCTCGGTTGGTACGTCTTGTTATGTTGCGTTTCCTTGGTTGGTATGTCTTGCTATGTTTTAATTGTATTATGTTTTAATTGCAATGTATATGTTGTAATGTTTTAATGTTGTCTCGGACCCCAGGAAGACTAGTTGACGTCTTGGCGTCAGCTAATGGGGATCCTTTGCTAATAAACAAATAATAAACTATTGTAATATAATAGGGCGGCTACGTGGCGTAGTGGGCAAGGCACTCGCCACGAAATCTGGAGACGCTGGGCTTGCCTGTTCGAGCCCAGCGCTCCACATTTGCTTTCAGTTTAGCTGGTCGTCCGTACTAATACACATTGGCCGTATTAGGGGGTGGGAAACTGATGGGTGGGGATCGGGCGTTGTGGACAGCGACTCCTACAGGTCGGTTGGTGCGCCTGCGCAGTAGAATCAGGAAGTGTCGGGGGCAGCGTGAGCCTCCCACGCGTTACTCCTCGCCACTGAGAGATCGAGCTGCGCAGGTGAAAAGATGCGACTGCTGTTACCTCAAGTACCGGAGGGGACTTGTGCAATGTATGACTTAGTCCACATTGCAGCCGGCTTGTGGGAGGCAAGAAACAGCGTCCGTGACAGGGGAGGGTTGAATTGGATGATACGAAATTGGGATGGGAGAAAATATAGAAAATGGGAGAAAAAGTGGATAAAAAAAAAAAACGATTGTAATATAATTAGGCTACAAGCTTTAATTTAATTTCAAACCTTTATTTAAACCCGAAAGGCAACTGAGGTTTCCCTCATTTAAAGTCACGTCGAGTGAACATACAGAAATAATAAAAAAGGGCATATAAAATCACACAGCATATAAAATCATAACAAAGAGGCTGCAACACGGCGAGACAAAAGTAAGGATAAGAAATTAATTAAAACACTTTAAAACAACTTGATTGACAAAGGTTGGTGATCAAGGTTTTAAACTCTGCAACAGAGGGGAGGATCTCAAGCTTTAAAAGGACTGTTGGAGTTCATTCCATGAGCTAGAGGGGCATCATAGCACAATGCTTGGACCTACATTTCTACTTCTTTTATTTTATAATAATATTTTCTAAAGTGTTTAAATGATCAATGTATTGCAATGTTCTTATTTACCAACAATCGCTGTGTATTGCTGTTGGACAATTTCCCCCAGGGAGAATAAAGCAGTTTATTTCGTTTATTTGTCAGTGCAGATAAAAAACTGTATACAATTTTGTTGAGATATTGAGAGATATTGGATATTTTTTGTTATTACTTTGTTAGTCTTTGCTAAGATTAAGATTAAAGATTAGATTAAAGATTAAACTGGACTTGAAGACATGAAGAAGTCTTTATTTGTAGCAATCATTGCAACGTAGTCATGCAGTGAACACACACATGCATTTAATTTTTTATATCTGCTCTTGACCCATTCCGTCGTCCTTCCCCGCCCAAGGGTAGCCGGGAGCAGACATGAGTTGTGGTGTGGGGTCGTGCCCGGGGACCAATCCAAGTGCTCCTGTCCGTCAGTGTTAGCGATCTGTTCTGGATGTTTTTCCATTGGGTTTCTCTCTTTTTCTGGAGGGGAAACCCTTGCGAGCACGGAGAGAACATGCTAACTCCACACATACCCCCCACTTGGGTACCTGGCAACCCGGCAACCTGGTCCCCAAGAAGTTGCTGTGAGGCGATGTTAACCACTACACCACCGTGCTGTGAGGAGACAGTGTTAACCACTACACCACCATGCTGTGAGGAGACAGTGTTAACCACTACACCACCATGCTGTGAGGAGACAGTGTTAACCACTACACCACCGCGCTGTGAGGAGACAGTGTTAACCACTACACCACCATGCTGTGAGGAGACAGTGTTAACCACTACACCACCGTGCTGTGAGGCGACAGTGTTAACCACTACACCACCGTGCTGTGAGGCGACAGTGTTAACCACTACACCACGTGCTGTGAGGAGACAGTGTTAACCACTACACCACCGTGCTGTGAGGCGACAGTGTTAACCACTACACCACCGCGCTGTGAGGAGACAGTGTTAACCACTACACCACCATGCTGTGAGGAGACAGTGTTAACCACTACACCACAGTAGGGTTCTCAGTTCTGAAACAGAAAATGTGCCTATGAACTCATCACATTCCCCTGGTTGCAGGGGTGTACACAGACTATTTGGGGGCAGGGGCTCATGCTCAAGCCCCCCTTTGGCCCCATCTGTGCACGCCCCTGCCTGGTTGTTCTTAGTGTCATCTATCAAATTCTTCACAATTCATTTTCTATGATTATATTAGATTATCTTAATATTGTCATCATACAGCACAAGTACAGTACAAGGAAAATAGGTTTGGCATCCAACCAGAGTGCAAAGGTCACAGTAAAGTGTAATAGTAATATACAATGTACAGGTGATTAAACTGGATATACATATATATAAATGATTACTACTAGTGCTACTGCTAATTAGATGATGTGAGTATGTGAGTTGTAGTATTAATATGTACAGTAATACAGGTATACTAGACACTATGGTAGTAAGTCATACTGGCCAGCAGTGTAACTAGTAAGAGTAGGTAAAGGGTACATATATAGATATAGTATCTACAGATGTGTAAAAAGGATGTACAGACAGATATATATACACGGTATATACAGCATTATTGTACATGCTATCATACAGAGTTATATGGGTTATATGCAGGTGTATAAGTAGGTAGAGAGGCTTGGAGAGGATTGGCTTGGTTATGGAGACTTCACCCATTTGAGTTTTAGCACTCTCATTTTTGGATTTGGGGGAGAGTTGTTCATTTTACGAATAACAATTTAATTGTACTGTTTTTATTTTTATTTTTTATTATTATCTTTTTCCCCCTCCTTTTTTCCGATTTTTCTCCCATCCCACTGTTAGTCGTTATGCCAATTCCCAACCACCTTCCTGGTTGTTGCGCACTTTCCCCTACTGTTGGTCCGAGAGGCCGGAGACTGTCACATGCTTTCCTCCGACGCATGTGCAGCCTGCCGGCAGCCAGCCTGGCCGCGCAGATTCTCACTGGGAGAGTGAGATCTTACCCTCGCTGAGCAGGCGCCCCGACCGAACTGTAGGGGTCGCTGTCCACAACGCCCAGGACCCACCCGCCAGCTTTCCCCACCCCCTAATACTGCCAATTGTATTAGTGTGAACGGCCAGCCAAGCTGGTGACAACGCCGGGAGCTGGGCTCGAACCCAGCATCTCCGGCGTTGGTGACGAACACAATCTCCGCTACGCCACCTGACCGCCCCCTTAATTGTACTGTTAATAATATTTCTCTGCTGTCTCAGACCATAGGAGTAACATGTATGAATTCTGAAATTAGGGTGTAGTTCCCCTTTAAGACGGATCTACACTACAGTATATGGTTATTAATGTCTGAAGGATTCAAATACATTTGTATTGCAAATATACTTCCATGACACAAACGCACATGACGCTGTTGGTTAAGACGGATCTACACTACAGTATATGGTTATTTGTCTGAAGGATTCAAATACATTTGTATTGCAAATATACTTCCATGACACAAACGCACATGACGCTGTTGGACTTGCGCTGGCGCTCCCAGGTGTGAGTGTGAAGCAACAAGCGTGACGTGCACGCTCTGCTAATCTACTGTACCCTGTGTAAATAGAATGGATCACTACAGTAATATAGCTCTCACAGGTGACTGATTTACCAGCTCTGCTCCCGAGTCTCCAGAATCTCCTGCGGATCTAGGAAAATTAATGGACTATCAATGGGTCGCTCCTGGGTCATTCCTGACTATTGGTGACTTTTCAATGTGCTAATCTTTGGAGAAAAATCATGTTTAAAAAAAAATTATATCAGGTAAATAACATGTTTAACACTCAGGTATTTGTATTGGTAGAGCTCAAGCACTTAAATAATAATAATTATGGGTGGATTGTTCGGCCATCGACTGTGAGAGAGTTCCACCCTGTTAGGGACACATACATATATATTGCAAAGGGTTAATAATGTAAATATTCAACAATACTTAGCTTTTCTTACACCTTATGTGTCCCTTATTCCATCATATATATATATATGGTTTTATTTGAATAATAATGAAACAATGATATGGGCAAGTAGGCAGTGTAAAAAGGTCAAGGTGCCCTCTCAGTTATATTTTCCCTACAATAAATATAGTTATAAAATATATATAATGCGTCTATAATGCGTCTTTTTTACTGCTGTGAAGCACTTTGACCTGCAATTTCTGTATTGTTAATATGTGGTCGATAAGTACTTTATTTACATATTTTAAGCGCGATTCATTTCTACGTCAGGGGCGGGGGGGTGCACCAGGGAGTGATGTCATAGTGACATAATGAGGTATATATTGTAGCCGCTGTTCGCTGCTGTTGTGCTACACTGTAAAAAAGAAGACAATAAAAAAAACTGTAAATGTGTGGCAGCAACGGTTGCCAAATACTTACTGTCAAATTACAGTAAAATCAAATACATTTACAGGTTACAACCTTTATTTAAAGGTAAATATTTTTATACAAGGTAATATACTGTATTTTATGGCATTTACACTTAAAGTAGAAAAACAAAAGTAAATTAATACAGTGAATTTCCCGTGATTTCTTTTCTTCTTTTTTACAGTGTACAGTCAAATGAGGTGCAAGAAGCACGTGGGGAGAGTGTGGCGTCGTGTGGATGCTGCCTGCTGCACGTAGCACTCACACACACTCATACACACAGACACGACCACACACACACACAGACACACTCACACATGCACACACAGACACGACCACACACACACACAGACACACTCACACATGCACACACAGACACGACCACACACACACACAGACACACTCACACATGCACACACAGACACGACCACACACACACTCACACGTGCACACATAGACACGACCACACACACGTGCACACACTCACACGTGCACACACAGACACGACCACACACACGTTCTGCATTTGCCATCCGTCTCTGGCATCAGTTACTGCTCTCTGACTCATGAAGGAGTGAGACGTTGGACAGACTGAGAGGTGGGTTTTGGCTCAGACTGCGGGCAACTGGGTGTCTGCTGTTGTGTTGTGTTATTCCCTTCACACTCAGCAGTCTCTCTCTCTCTCTCTCTCGCTCTCTCACACACACACACGTACATGCACGCAACCCCCCCCCCCACACAAAAAACCCAACATACAACAGACAAGCAAGCACACACATGCACACACACTTTAAACATTCACCTTAGACACGTTAAACACTTTTTAACACTACACCATATTTCATCTATTTATTACTAAATAAATACACCCCCCTGGTGCCCCCACGGTCGGAAAAACGCGCGATTAAGTGCCCTTTTGAGTGAAAGAAATGAGAGGATGTGCCCTATTGGGGATCATCCCTATGTTCCCCGGGTCCTATGTTCCCCGGGTTCTATGTTCCCCGCTTTGATTGATTAATAGATTGAAAATTTTATACATTTTTATTATTTTATTAATTATTAATGTCCGCCTTGTTTTGAACGGTTAAGATTAGGCCCTCGTTCGAACTGGTTAAGGTTAGAGTTTGGAATCAGGGCTGGTGGTCTAAAATGTTCAATCTATCAATCAATCAAAGCGGGGAACATAGAACCCGGGGAACATAGGACCCGGGGAACATAGACATGCTCCCCCCTATTGGTGCCCCCACCCACGGTTGAAAAACGTGCGCTAAAGTGCCCTTTTGAGTGAAAGAAATTAGAGGATGTGCCCTATTGGTGCCCCCACGGTTGAAAAACATGCGCTAAAGTGTCCTTTTGAGTGAAAGAAATTAGAGGATGTGCCCTATTGGTGCCCCCACGGTTGAAAAACATGCGCTAAAGTGTCCTTTTGAGTGAAAGAAATGAAAGGATGTGCCCTATTGGTGCCCCCACGGTTGAAAAACATGCGCTAAAGTGTCCTTTTGAGTGAAAGAAATGAAAGGATGTGCCCTATTGGTGCCCCCACTGTTGAAAAACGTGCGCTTAAGTGTCCTTTTGAGTGAAAGAAATGAAAGGATGTGCCCTATTGGTGCCCCCACGGTTGAAAAACGTGCGCTAAAGTGCCCTTTTGAGTGAAAGAAATGAGAGGATGTGCCCTATTGGTGCCCCCACGGCCACGGTTGAAAAACGCGCGCTTAAGTGCCCTTTTGAGTGAAAGAAATGAGAGGATGTGCCCTATTGGTGCCCCCACGGCCACGGTTGAAAAACGCGCGCTTAAGTGCCCTTTTGAGTGAAAGAAATTAGAGGATGTGCCCTATTGGTGCCCCCACGGTTGAAAAACGTGCGCTAAAGTGCCCTTTTGAGTGAAAGAAATTAGAGGATGTGCCCTATTGGTGCCCCCACGGTTGAAAAACGTGCGCTAAAGTGCCCTTTTGAGTGGTGAAGAATTAGAATCTGGTGCTAACATGGTCAATAATGCTTATTTTGGACAGAAAAATGTGTCTTAAACATTTAAATTGACCAACCGTTTTTATTCCAATCAAGGCAAGAAGGCTAGTGGTATGTGCTATATGACATATTATTTTATAATACAATTATAACATTGTAGGCTACAGTACAAATAGTATATACAGTACAATTATATTACTATTATAAAACTAATATTATTTGCTCCACCTTAGATAAAGACAGTAGGCCTACAGACAATGAAAATGGAGATATTCACAAGGGAAATGGTGAAGAAGTGGAGGAAGGAGAAAATGCAGATGATTGTATGGAGAGAAACGATGAAGAAGTGGAGGAAAGAGAGAATGCAGATAATGCTATGGAGAGAGATGGTGAAGAAGTGGAGGAAAGAGAGAATGCAGATAATGCTATGGAGAGAGATGGTGAAGAAGTGGAGGAAGGAGAAAATGCAGATAATTGTATGGAGAGAAACAATGAAGAAGTGGAGGAAAGAGAGAATGCAGATAATGCTATGGAGAGAGATGGTGAAGAAGTGGAGGAAGGAGAAAATGCAGATAATTGTATGGAGAGAAACAATGAAGAAGTGGAGGAAAGAGAGAATGCAGATAATGCTATGGAGAGAGATGGTGAAAAAGTGGAGGAAGGAGAAAATGCAGATGATTGTATGGAGAGAAATTATGAAGAAGTTGAGGAAAGAGAGAATGCTGATAATGCTATGGAGAGAAATGATGGTGACACAACAACAAATAACTTGAATGCTCTCCTGTTGCCATTAAAATATCCCACTGATCCAGCCCATGTTCAGAAGCACAGCATAGACCACCACTCTGATAGATTTGTTGAGTTTTGTTGCTCTATTGGACCTTGTCAACCAGTTCTAACTTATCCAAAGACAGAGGGGCGTTCATTCCACAGGGAGTGGTATCAAGATAATCACTGGCTAGAATATTCTATGGAAAGTGATTCTATGTTTTGTTTTGGTTGCCGACTTTTCTTGAAAGAGAGAAAATATGATAATAAAGCAGCTTGGAGAACAGGTGGAGTTAACAATTGGAGAAAAGGCTCAGAGAAAATTAAGGAACATAAACAAACAGAAGCACATAATGGTAAGCATGGTAAGATGGAGCAACTTCAAACAGAGACCACTGAAAGAGGCTTTCAGGAGGGTAGACGTAGAAGGCCAAGCCAAAAGAGAACAGGAACGACAAAGAAACAGGGAGCTAATGACAAGACTGGTAAACATCACATTGTATCTTGCACGGCAAGATGGGGCGTTCAGGGGTCATGATGAAAGTGGTACATCTTTGAACAAAGGGAATTTCCTTGAACATGTACAGCTACTTGCAAAATATGACTCCACCATCAAAATGCACCTTGATAAAATCAATCACATCCAGTCTCAACAGAAAAAACCATAGACATCACTGTTGTCCTACAAAACACAGAATGACATAATCAGTGCCCTTGCCACCTATGTCAGAAGAGTAATTCTCAAAGAAATGGAAGATTCCAAAATATTCTCCATTCTCTTGGATGAGACAACTGATGTTTCTCATGTCGAACAAGTGTCCTGTGTTGTTCGCTTTGTCCATCAGATGGAAATCAAGGAGAGATTTTTACAAGTTTGTGATGTGAGTGGAACAACAGCAAAAGAATTGGAGAATGTTGTGATGACATTCCTTGAGGGGAATGGATTAAAAGTGGAAGACATCAGGGGCCAAGGCTACGATGGAGCCGCAAATATGAGCGGAAGCTACAAGGGTCTGCAGTCGCAAATTCAGAGCCACAATGAGAAAGCTTTATACGTGCACTGCCATGCCCACTGTCTCAACCTGGTCTTGGTGGAGAGTGCCAAATCAAGCCAGCATTTTGTTCGGTTTTTCAATTTAGTTGAAAATCTACACTTTCATATCCAGATCTCCAAAACGCCACGCTGCGTTTGTGAAAATGCAACAGACCATGTACCCTGGCCAAAGACTCACAAAGATGTGAACTGAAAAGACTGTCTGACACACGGTGGGCGTGTAGAGAAGATGCTCTGAGATCCCTGAAGAAGGTCCTTTCTGCTGTGGTGAAGCTGCTTCAGAACATGGCTGATAGTGATCCACCAGACTCTGCAGCAGGTGATGCCCGGATGCTCTTGCGTAGCATAGATTTTGAATTTATGCTATGCATGGAGATTGCCACACCTGTCTTCAATGAGACTGCCATCGCATCTGCTTCACTTCAGAGAAAAAACCTTGACTTGTCAGCATCATACATCATTGTGGAGGCAGTCATACAAAGAGTGAAAGCAATGAGGAAGGATGAGGAGTTCAAGGTCCTTTTCTCAAAAGCAAAAGGGCAAGCAGAGGCAGCAGGCATTGAGGTGCCAGAAGAAATACCTGGACAAACAAGACGCAGGAAGGTACCTCAAAGGTACAGGTATAGCTCTCAATCTGCTACGGAGGACTACCAAGTCCAAGACTGGGAGGAGCACTACCGGGGAAAGGTGTTCTTTACCTTTCTTGACATACTCTCCCATGAGCTACACCGAAGATTCAAAGGGAAGGATGACACGCCTACTGGGTCAATCCTATCAGGTCTTCACTGCCTTACCATCTCAAGTCACTGGAAGGGCATGACAAACGACACAGCTGCTGTATCTGTCAGAGATGTGTGCCAGTTTTATGATGTAGAGGAAGAGAATGTTGTCACCGAACTCAAGGTATTCCACTCTTATATGCTCTCCCCTCCAACAATGTCAAAGTTGCACTTAAGTGCCTTAAAGACAATGATGTGGAATCTGTTTTCCAAAATATAACCATGCTCCTCAAAACATATGCTACAATACCAGTGACAACTGCTTCAGTAGAGCGATCATTCTCTAAACTGAAGCTGATCAAAACCCAGCTCAGAAACCGATGTGGGGAAAAAAGGCTCTCTGATCTTATCAAATCAAATCAAATCAAATAAAATTTATTTATAAGGCCTGACAACACACGTTAATGTCCCCATGGGCCGTACAGGTCTTCTTTAAACAAGTCAAGAAGAAAACATAACAATAAGTCAAGAACAGAACAAGAACACCATAAGGTCCAAAAAATGTAAGATAAATGCAAATAAATGAAAGAATGCAAGCACTCCCAGACATACCCCACGCGAAGGTAAGGAAAAACTCACTAAAACCTAACAATAGGGAAAAATGCTCCACAGGCAGTGTGGAGGAGAGAAACCTTAGAAGGGCCATTCAAGGGGGGATCTCCCTTCTTAGATGTCGGTGATAGTAGTGTTGCAGACTAACAGTTGGTAAGCATGCACTCAAGTGTGTAGTGAAACACAGATGAGTGCATGCAATAGCAACTGAACATTTTGAAAGATTAAAGATAGAGCTAATAGCGATAGCAACTGAACATTTTGAAAGATTGAAGATAGAGCTGATAGCGGATCTATTTGAGGCACAGGGGCGGCGCAAAGAGGGTCACGTCCTCCCCGTCTTAGTCACGGGACATTCAACACTCCGGTCATTGCTCAGGGACAGCCGGAGACAGGGAGATAGGGGGCGGCGCAGAGAGGGTCGCGAACTCCCCGACATCATCGCGGGACGTCCGGCCCTCCGGAGACAGGAGGGCACGCAGAGGGGGTCGCAACCTCCCGGCCTTCATCACGGGACGTCCGACACTCCGGTCAGCACTCCAGGACAGCAACTCACAGGGGGACAGGGAGACGGGACAGGCGTTAGACAGCTCATGTGATTGTAGTGGGCTGACATAGCAATAGATACAAGTGGTAAGCATATATGTGAATGGAGTAGATATATGAAGTAAGCATATTATGTGAATAGAATAGAAGTACTTAACCCAGCAATGAAACCGCATTGACTGTTAATCTGTTAACAGTCTGTTAATACTGTTAATCAGTTGACAGGACCACGGACAGACGACGGTAAATAACTGATCCAGGGCCTCGGTGGTGCATGTAGAGCAGTCACTGCAATCTTGGCCAAGACCCCGAGGCATCCATCACCTTAGTCAGCGCTAGGAGACGGGCACTCAGAGAGATGGGGGAGGGAAGGGGGGGGGGGGAGGGGAGTTAGAGAGTTCCCATGTTTGTGGTGCTGCAAAAGAGCAGACATGTAGTACCCTGTAGTGCCATGTAGTACCATGTAGTACCCTGTAGTGCCATGTAGTACCCTGTAGTACCCTGTAGTGCCATGTAGTACCATGTAGTACCCTATAGTGCCATGTAGTACCCTGTAGTGCCATGTAGTACCCTGTAGTACCCTGTAGTGCCATGTAGTACCCTGTAGTGCCCTGTAGTACCATGTAGTACCATGTAGTACCCTGTAGTGCCATGTAGTGCCATGTAGTACCCTGTAGTGCCATGTAGTACCATGTAGTACCCTGTAGTGCCATGTAGTACCATGTAGTACCCTGTAGTACCCTGTAGTACCATGTAGTACCCTGTACCCTAACTAAACTAGACAGATTAATCTAAAGGTCAGTCCCCGACCAGGTGAGATCAGGGTAGGTTGAAGGAGAGAGAGAAAAGATGAGTCTTAAGCAGGGATTTAAAAGCTTCGACAGAGCAGGCGCCCCTGATGACGGCAGGTAATTTGTTCCACAGGTAGGGAGCGCGGTAGACAAAGGCTCTGTGGCCGGCGGATTTCTTTTTAACCCTAGGGATCGATAGAAGCCCCGCATTTTGTGAGCGCAGAGCACGAGCGGGCGTGTATCGGGAGATGAGATCGGATAGATAGAGCGGTGCAAGCCCATTTAAAATTTTGTAGGTGAGGAGTAGCACTTTAAAGTCAGATCGGGCTTGGATAGGAAGCCAGTGTAGGGCGGACAAAACTGGTGTGATGTGATCAAATTTTCTAGTTCTAGTTAGTATCCGTGCAGCCGCATTTTGCACGAGTTGAAGATTTTTGATGCTTGAATTAGGTAGGCCTGAAAAAAGTGCATTACAGTAGTCCAGACGTGATGAGACAAAAGCATGAATCAGGGTTTCAGCATCAGCCAGAGTTAAAATGGGGCGAATTTTTGTGATATTACGAAGATGGAAGAATGCAATTTTGGTGACATTTTTTATATGTGCATTAAATGAGAGGGAGGAATAAAAAATGACTCAAGAGGTTTTTTATGGTGGAGCTCTGGGATACATGACAGGTATCAAAGTTGAGGGAGATGTCCTGAAACAGGCCTCTGTGGTTTGGGGGGCCAACAATTAACATCTCAGTTTTATCTGCATTAAGGAGTAGAAAGTTTTGCGACCTCCATTTTTTGACGGCAAGCAAGCAGGCCTCAAGGTTTTGTAGTTGGGAGGAATCATTTGGCTTAATAGGTATATATAATTACGGGGACGGGGAGCGGACATTCCTCGACTTGATGATGGCGGCGATAGACTGGTCCGAAGAGGAGATGGTCCTGCCCCCCACTAGGGGTTGCGCCCGGGGCCTGGTCCACGGCGCGGCCGCGGAGGGACGAGAGGCCCCGCTGAGCGTAGACACGCTGCAGGAAGCTATTAAGCAGCTCTTCGCAGGACAGGAGCGGCTGGGCGCGCGCCAGGAGCAACTCTTCCAGGCCTTCCAACAGGAGCGAGACGCGCCCCAGAGAGGCGACGCCGAGACGACGCGCCCGCCGCTACGCGGGAACCGCCCCGCCGAGACGAAGAGGGCAGGCTGATTTGCTATGCCTGCAATCAGCCGGGCCACATCAGCAGGGATTGCCCCCACTTGCGGAGTACGACTTCGTGGTGCAATACAAACCTGGTCGACTCAACCAGAACGCCGACGCCCTGTCTCGCATGCCGATGCGGTCAGATTTATTTTAAGCGTCATAATTTAGAAATGAGATTGCATAGGTCTATGAATCGAGATCACGATTTCTTTTTCTTTTTATTGATCTCCTTCCTCATAAGTCAGGTGCCGACCCATGACATCATCCCGATCCTATAGGAAAGCTTCAGAGAACAGCAAGGGAGGGAAGAGAGGCAGGGAAGAAAGGAGTTAGGGTTAGTTACAGAATGAATGTCTATGTAATCCCCATATTTCACATAAACATACAAACATACGTGCGTGCGTGCGTGCGTGCGTGCGTGTGATCTCTGGGGGAAGAGAGAAGCCGTGTCAGACACCTGAATGGTACTGGTCTTGGTACTCACTAAGCCAGCAACTCCAAAAATAGATGCCTAATACCATGCTGATGAAAGAGTTGATACATTCACTAACCATGCTCTGACCACTCATTTACATTTACATTTAGTCATTTAGCTGACGCTTTTATCCAAAGTTCTGTACGACAAGTCATCAGGAAGGGCACAACTCTATCAGCTAAGTAACAATGTTCATCAAAGTGTTGAGTGCTACAGTGTAGGTTAGTATATTAGGACAAGTGCATGGCAGTAAGGTTAGTTAGGGTTAGATATTAAATTTCAGACAATGGTTGAAGTGCGTCTTTAGTCGACGGCGAAAGTTAAGCAAAAGTCACTAACCACACTCTCACCACTCACTAACCACTCACTAACCACTCACTAACCACGCTCTAACCACTCACTAACCACTCAGTAAGCACTCACTAGTGTTGTGGAAAGTTATTTGACCAAGTCCGGTGAACCTGAAATTGAGATTGAGTCAATGGATAGGGGGGGGGGGGAATCTAGTTTATTGTAGTAGAGTCTCAGTTCGATACAGAGAGCGGAAGACAATCTGCGAAGTGAAACCAAGTCAGGCAATTCTCACAAGACAACAGCGTGGGATGATAAGCTGCACCTGGCTAGCAGGACCTAATATTTTGTTATGAGAGTTGGTCGTCAGAGTTGTTCCAGACAAAATATGCTCTCTGTGCACCAGAGCGTTCACTCGTAGTCAGCTGATTTATCAAATGAAGTAAAGGAATAGTACAAGAAATTATTGCTTGAAGGATTGCTTGAAGGGTACAAAGAATTTAAGGGTGAACATATGATTTTTCCATAATACTAGTAACTCATTAAGCACTCACTAAGCACTCACTAACCACCCATTAAGCACTCACTAGTCACCCATTAAGCACTCACTAGTCACCCATTAAGCACTCACTAACCACCCATTAAGCACTCACTAGTCACTCACTAACCACTCACTAGTCACTCACTAACCACTCACTAGTCACCCATTAAGCACTCACTAGTCACTCACTAACCACTCACTAGTCACTAGTCACTCACTAGTCACTCACTAACCACTCACTAGTCACTAGTCACTCACTAGTCACTCACTAACCACTCACTAGTCACTAGTCACTCACTAGTCACTCACTAACCACTCACTAGTCACTAGTCACTCACTAGTCACTCACTAACCACTCACTAGTCACTAGTCACTCACTAGTCACTCACTAACCACTCACTAGTCACTAGTCACTCACTAGTCACTCACTAACCACTCACTAGTCACTAGTCACTCACTAGTCACTCACTAACCACTCACTAGTCACCCATTAAGCACTCACTAGTCACTCACTAACCACTCACTAGTCACTAGTCACTCACTAGTCACTCACTAACCACTCACTAGTCACTAGTCACTCACTAGTCACTCACTAACCACTCACTAGTCACTAGTCACTCACTAGTCACTCACTAACCACTCACTAGTCACCCATTAAGCACTCACTAGTCACTCACTAACCACTCACTAGTCACTAGTCACTCACTAGTCACTCACTAACCACTCACTAGTCACTTACTCACCACTCACTAGTCACTCACTAGTCACTCACTAACCACTCACTAACCACTCACTAGTCACTCACTAGTCCCTCACTAGTCACTCACTAGTCACTCACTAGTCACTCACTAACCACTCACTAGTCACTCACTAGTCACTCACTAGTCACTCACTAACCACTCACTCACTAGTCACTCACTAGTCACTCACTAGTCACTCACTAGTCACTCACTCACTAGTCACTCACTAGTCACTCACTAGTCACTCACTAGTCACTCACTAGTCACTCACTAGTCCCTCACTAGTCACTCACTAGTCACTCACTAGTCACTCACTAGTCACTCACTAGTCACTCACTAACCACTCACTAACCACTCACTACTCACTCACTAGTCACTCACTCACTAGTCACTCACTAGTCACTCACTAGTCACTCACTAACCACTCACTAACCACTCACTAACCACTCACTACTCACTAGTCACTCACTAGTCACTCACTCACTAGTCACTCACTAGTCACTCACTAGTCACTCACTAGTCACTCACTCGTCACTCACTAGTCACTCACTAACCACTCACTAGTCACTCACTAGTCACTCACTAGTCACTCACTCACCACTCACTAGTCACTCACTAGTCACTCACTAACCACTCACTAGTCACTCACTAGTCACTCACTAGTCACTCACTAACCACTCACTAGTCACTCACTAGTCACTCACTAGTCACTCACTCACCACTCACTAGTCACTCACTAGTCACTCACTAGTCACTCACTAGTCACTCACTAGTCACTCACTAGTCACTCACTAGTCACTCACTAGTCACTCACTCACCACTCACTAGTCACTCACTAGTCACTCACTAGTCACTCACTAGTCACTAGTCACTCACTAGTCACTCACTAACCACTCACTCACCACTCACTAGTCACTCACTAGTCACTCACTAGTCACTCACTAGTCACTCACTAGTCACTCACTCACCACTCACTAGTCACTCACTAGTCACTCACTAGTCACTCACTCACCACTCACTCACCACTCACTAGTCACTCACTAGTCACTCACTCACCACTCACTAACCACTCACTAGTCACTCACTAGTCACTCACTCACCACTCACTAGTCACTCACTAGTCACTCACTAGTCACTCACTAACCACTCACTAGTCACTCACTAGTCACTCACTAGTCACTCACTAGTCACTCACTCACCACTCACTAGTCACTCACTAGTCACTCACTAGTCACTCACTCACCACTCACTCACCACTCACTAGTCACTCACTAGTCACTCACTAGTCACTCACTCACCACTCACTAGTCACTCACTAGTCACTCACTAGTCACTAGTCACTCACTAGTCACTCACTAGTCACTCACTCACTAGTCACTCACTAGTCACTCACTAGTCACTCACTAACCACTCACTCACTAGTCACTAGTCACTCACTAGTCACTCACTAGTCACTCACTAACCACTCACTAGTCACTCACTAGTCACTCACTAACCACTCACTAGTCACTCACTAGTCACTCACTAACCACTCACTAGTCACTCACTAGTCACTCACTCACCACTCACTAGTCACTCACTAGTCACTCACTAGTCACTCACTAGTCACTCACTAGTCACTCACTAGTCACTCACTAGTCACTCACTAACCACTCACTAGTCACTCACTAGTCACTCACTCACTAGTCACTCACTCACTAGTCACTCACTAGTCACTCACTCACCACTCACTAGTCACTCACTAGTCACTCACTAGTCACTCACTAGTCACTCACTAGTCACTCACTAGTCACTCACTCACCACTCACTAACCACTCACTAGTCACTCACTAGTCACTCACTAGTCACTCACTCACCACTCACTAGTCACTCACTAGTCACTCACTCACTAGTCACTAGTCACTCACTAGTCACTCACTAGTCACTCACTAGTCACTCACTAACCACTCACTCACTAGTCACTCACTAGTCACTCACTAACCACTCACTAGTCACTCACTAGTCACTCACTAACCACTCACTAGTCACTCACTAGTCACTCACTAACCACTCACTAGTCACTCACTAGTCACTCACTCACCACTCACTAGTCACTCACTAGTCACTCACTAGTCACTCACTAGTCACTCACTAGTCACTCACTAACCACTCACTAGTCACTCACTAGTCACTCACTCACTAGTCACTCACTCACCACTCACTAGTCACTCACTAGTCACTCACTCACCACTCACTAGTCACTCACTAGTCACTCACTCACCACTCACTAGTCACTCACTAGTCACTCACTAGTCACTCACTCACCACTCACTAACCACTCACTAGTCACTCACTAGTCACTCACTAACCACTCACTAGTCACTCACTAGTCACTCACTCACTAGTCACTCACTCACTAGTCACTCACTAGTCACTCACTCACCACTCACTAGTCACTCACTAGTCACTCACTCACCACTCACTAGTCACTCACTAGTCACTCACTAGTCACTCACTCACCACTCACTAACCACTCACTAGTCACTCACTAGTCACTCACTAGTCACTCACTCACCACTCACTAGTCACTCACTAGTCACTCACTCACTAGTCACTAGTCACTCACTAGTCACTCACTAGTCACTCACTAGTCACTCACTAACCACTCACTCACTAGTCACTCACTAGTCACTCACTAACCACTCACTAGTCACTCACTAGTCACTCACTAACCACTCACTAGTCACTCACTAGTCACTCACTCACCACTCACTAGTCACTCACTAGTCACTCACTAGTCACTCACTAGTCACTCACTAGTCACTCACTAACCACTCACTAGTCACTCACTAGTCACTCACTCACTAGTCACTCACTCACCACTCACTAGTCACTCACTAGTCACTCACTCACCACTCACTAGTCACTCACTAGTCACTCACTCACCACTCACTAGTCACTCACTAGTCACTCACTAGTCACTCACTCACCACTCACTAACCACTCACTAGTCACTCACTAGTCACTCACTCACCACTCACTAGTCACTCACTAGTCACTCACTAGTCACTAGTCACTCACTAGTCACTCACTAGTCACTCACTCACTAGTCACTCACTAGTCACTCACTAACCACTCACTCACTAGTCACTAGTCACTCACTAGTCACTCACTAGTCACTCACTAACCACTCACTAGTCACTCACTAGTCACTCACTAACCACTCACTAGTCACTCACTAGTCACTCACTAACCACTCACTAGTCACTCACTAGTCACTCACTCACCACTCACTAGTCACTCACTAGTCACTCACTAGTCACTCACTAGTCACTCACTAGTCACTCACTAACCACTCACTAGTCACTCACTAGTCACTCACTCACTAGTCACTCACTAGTCACTCACTCACTAGTCACTCACTAGTCACTCACTCACCACTCACTAGTCACTCACTAGTCACTCACTCACTAGTCACTCACTAGTCACTCACTAGTCACTCACTCACTAGTCACTAGTCACTCACTAGTCACTCACTAGTCACTCACTAGTCACTCACTAACCACTCACTCACTAGTCACTCACTAGTCACTCACTAGTCACTCACTAACCACTCACTAGTCACTCACTAGTCACTCACTAACCACTCACTAGTCACTCACTAGTCACTCACTCACCACTCACTAGTCACTCACTAGTCACTCACTAGTCACTCACTAGTCACTCACTAGTCACTCACTAGTCACTCACTAGTCACTCACTAACCACTCACTAACCACTCACTAGTCACTCACTCACTAGTCACTCACTCACCACTCACTAGTCACTCACTAGTCACTCACTCACCACTCACTAGTCACTCACTAGTCACTCACTAGTCACTCACTAGTCACTCACTAGTCACTCACTAGTCACTCACTAACCACTCACTAGTCACTCACTCACTAGTCACTCACTCACTAGTCACTCACTCACCACTCACTAGTCACTCACTCACTAGTCACTCACTCACTAGTCACTCACTAGTCACTCACTAGTCACTCACTCACTAGTCACTCACTAGTCACTCACTAGTCACTCACTCACCACTCACTAGTCACTCACTAGTCACTCACTAACCACTCACTAGTCACTCACTAGTCACTCACTAGTCACTCACTAGTCACTCACTAACCACTCACTAGTCACTCACTCACCACTCACTAACTAGTCACTCACTAGTCACTCACTAACCACTCACTAGTCACTCACTAGTCACTCACTCACTAGTCACTCACTCACCACTCACTAGTCACTCACTAGTCACTCACTCACTAGTCACTCACTCACTAGTCACTCACTCACTAGTCACTCACTAACCACTCACTAGTCACTCACTCACTAGTCACTCACTAGTCACTCACTCACCACTCACTAGTCACTCACTAGTCACTCACTCACCACTCACTAGTCACTCACTCACTCACCACTCACTAGTCACTCACTAGTCACTCACTCACCACTCACTAGTCACTCACTCACTAGTCACTCACTAGTCACTCACTCACTGGTCACTCACTAGTCACTCACTAGTCACTCACTCACCACTCACTAGTCACTCACTAGTCACTCACTAGTCACTCACTAACCACTCACTAGTCACTCGTATGTATGTATGATATAATATAATGTATAATAACCTTTTATTTTTAAATTGTAAAAATGTTCTCTCTTGAAAATCACTAGCAGTCCCTCCCTCTCTCTCCCCCCCCCCTCTCTCCTCCCTCTCTCTCTCTCTCCCTCCCCTCTCTCTCTCTTGCTCTCTGGTCTTGTCATGACTCAGTGACACTCTCCTGACTAACTGTACCATTAGGGAGTCATGTGGTCATGTTCCCTCAGGGCTCACAGTATAATCCTGTAAACAGAGCTACCTGAAACTAGCCTACACCAGCACACACACACACACACACACACACACACACACACACACACACACACACACACACACACACACACACACACACACACACACACACACACACACACACACACACACACACACACACACACACACACACACACACACACACACACACACACACACACACACACACACACACACACACACACACACACACACACACACACACACACACACACACACACACACACACACACACACACACACACACACACACACACACACGTACACACGTACACACACACACTGCACACATGTATACATATACAGTATACATACATACAGACACACACAAACATGCATTCACTTGCACATACAAACGTAAACACCTTTACATGCATACATACCTCCACTCCTCCCTTCCTCTCATTCCTTTTGTCAGGGTGGCGGTGACCTCTCTCTCTCCCTCCCTCGCCCCTCTCTCTCCCTCCCCCCTCTCTCTTTATTTCCCTCCCTCTCCCCCTCTCTCTCTCCCCCCTCTCTCTCCCTCTCCCCCCTCTCTTTCCCTCCCTCTCCCCCCTCTCTCTTTCCCTCCCCCTCTCTCTCTTTCCCTCCCTCTCTCCCTCTCCCCCTCTCTCTCTCTCCCCCCCACCTCCCTCTCCCCCTCCCCCCCTCTCTCTCTTTGTGTCGGGGTCAGTGGTGGGGAGATTCCTGTGTGAATGGTCCTGGGATGCCTCCGTCACCAGAGCCTGAATAGAGGATCAGATTAAACGGCCTGTGTTTGCTGTTATCCACCGTCACACAAGCGCTGACATAATGGCCTGTTTACGTCCTTCTGCAAATTCCCATAAGAGTTATAAAGGGAAATGATGACTGGAATGGCTGGAGGGGAGGCTTTGTCGCGCTGACAATTGGTTGTGGGTATTTTCCGTGTTTGGGAGAGGTGTGTGCTTCCATTTTGACTTCCTCAGAGGTTGACATTATTAGAGGCACAGTGTCTCTGTGGAAACACCGTCACTGGCTTTGTTCACGCAGGAGAAGAAGAAGAAGAAGGAGAAGAAGGAGAAGAAGATGTACTTTATTGTCTATTACACAAGGCAGTTGAAACTTTTAATAACGTTTGGAATACCTTGTTTTCCATCTTCCAGCTGTTTCTCATCTCTTCATAAACACGTTGAGAGATCATAACTGAAGTCTGGACCACATTAATTGTGGATTGCAGCTTTATATTTGGGGAACATCAACAATAACAATAATTGTCAAACCAAAGTAGGAAGTAGGACACATGTGGGGTTGAGTGACATCAGTGATGCAGATGTGTTGCCATGGAAACAACAACGTAGTCTTACAGTTTCCTCTCTGTCCCCTCGATGTCTGCTACTCTGAATACACTGTCCTCGAGTAACGGGTCAGAACTCACACAATAATTGGATTGCATAGAAACCGCCAGCAGGCACCGGTGTGTGTGTGTGTGTCTCTCTGTGTGTGTGTGTGTGTGTGTGTGTGTGTGTGTGTGTGTGTGTGTGTGTGTGTGGTGTGTGTGTGTGTGTGTGTGGTGTGTGTGTGTGGTGAGTGTGAGTGTGAGGGGTGAGTGTGTGTGAGTATGTGAGTGTGTGTGTGTGTGTGTGAGTGTGAGTGAGTGTCTCCTGTTTCCTGTGTGGTTTACTGTTTCCTGTGTGCAGCCCCTTCTACTCTACTGCTGTAATCAAACCACTGCCTCTGTTCCCTGAGAGAGAGAGAGAGAGAGAGAGAGAGAGAGAGAGAGAGAGAGAGAGAGAGAGAGAGAGAGAGAGAGAGAGAGAGAGAGAGAGAGAGAGAGAGAGAGAGAGAGAGAGAGAGAGAGAGAGAGAGAGAGAGAGAGAGAGGAGAGGAGACAGGAGGAGAGGAGTGGAGTGGGGAGGAGAGAGAGAGGAGACAGGAGGAGAGGAGACAGGAGGAGAGGAGAGGATAGGAGAGGAGACAGGAGGATAGGAGAGGAGACAGGAGGAGAGGAGAGGAGAGGAGTGGAGAGGAGAGGAGAGAGAGAGGGGACAGGAGGAGATGAGAGGAGAGGAGAGGAGACAGGAGGAGAGGAGAGGAGACAGGAGGAGATGAGACAGGAGGAGAGGAGAGGAGACAGGAGGAGAGGAGAGGAGAGGAGTGGAGAGGAGAGAGAGAGGGGACAGGAGGAGATGAGAGGAGAGGAGAGGAGAGGAGAGGAGAGGAGAGGAGAGGAGAGGAGAGGAGAGGAGTGGAGTGGAGAGGAGAGAGAGAGAGGAGACAGGAGGAGAGGAGGGGAGTGGAGAGGAGACACGATTAGAGGAGAAGAGAGAGAGACGTTCTGGAATGTGTCTGACTCAGCAGCCTTCAGTGGCATGTGAGCAGAGTCACGTCCACCTGAGTGCCCCTCCTCCCCCACTCTAAATCCCCCTGCCTCTCTCCTCCTGTCACCTTTCCTCTCCTCTCCTGTCTCCCTCTCTCTCTCTCTCCCATTTATCCCCCCTCTCTCTCTCTCTCTCCCCTTTCTCCTCTCTTCCCCCCTTCTCTCTCTCCTCTCCTCCTCCTGTCTCCTCTCCTCACCTCCTGTCTCCTCTCCTCCTGTCTCCTCTCCTCCTCCTGTCTCCTCTCCTCCTCCTGTCCTCCTCTCCTCCTGTCTCCTCTCCTCCTCCTGTCTCCTCTCCTCCTCCTGTCTCCTCTCCTCCTGTCTCCTCTCCTCCTCCTGTCTCCTCTCCTCCTGTCTCATCTCCTCCTCCTGTCTCCTCTCTTCTCCTCCTGTCTCCTCTCCTCCTCCTGTTTCCTCTCCTCACCTCCTGTCTCCTCTCCTCTCCTCACCTCACCTCCTGTCTCCTCCTCCTGTCTCCTCTCCTCTCTCCTCCTGTCTCCTCTCCTCTCCTCCTCCTGTCTCCTCTCCTCCTCCTGTCTCCTCTCCTCTCCTCTCCTCTCCCCTCACCACTTGTGGAGCAGAATGACCTGTTAGTTAAAGAGATTGCGTAGAATTCGACAGATTGCTGGTTTGATCGCCAATATTAACAACATCTATCACTGCCGAAGTGCCCCTGAGCAAGGGTGTCTAACCCCCTCCTGTTTACATACAGACCGGCTCCTATTGTGCACTTCAAGTTTCAAGTTTCTCAAGTTTCTTTAATAGTTGTCATACAGAAGTACAGAATACTTTTATACAAAATGCTTCTTACTGTTACGCTCCAGAGACTGTGCTAGACAAGATAAGTATGAAATAAAATAGTATAGCATGTAAAAATAGAAGTAAAAATAGAAGTCACAGTGTTCAGTATATACATATGTACAATGTTCGATGCAGAATAGAAGTAACTGAGTTAGTTACCATATAATATACAATATACTATGCAATGTACTAATATACAATACTATATAGTGCAAAGCAGAAATGGGATGAGGTACAATTTAGGTACAATTTACAGTAAGGTGTACGGGTTGTAGTGCAAATCATTTACCAATAAATATAAAGTGTGTTTAGTTGTTCTAAAGTGTGGAGAGTGGGTGCTGCAGTGTGTTGTTTGTTTAAAGTGAGTGTGTGCGTGTGGATGTGTGTGCTGTGTGCATTTGATGGTTGTTGCATAGTGTTTATTGTTCGTTGAGCAGCCTGATGGCCTGGGGGTAGAAGCTTCTTCTGAGTCTTTCTGTGCTTGCCATGAGACTCCGGTATCGCTTGCCTGACCGCAGCAGTTCAAAGAGGCAGTTGTTTGGGTGCCTGGAGTCCTTGATGATTCTCTTAGCCTTACCCCTGCACCGCTTGTTGTAAATGTTCTGGAGGGTGGGAAGCCCCCCTCCAATTGTGCGTTCGGCTGAACGTGTCACTCTCTGTAGTCTGCTTCGGTCTTGTGCAGTGCTATTCCCAAACCAGGAGGTGATATTGCCAGTCAGGATGCTCTCTATTGTACATGAGTAGAAGTTCTTAAGGATCTTCTGACTGACTTGGAACTTCCTTAGGCGCCTGAGGAAGTAGAGGCGTTGTCGTGCCTTCTTCACAACACTGTCAATGTGTGTGGTCCATGTCAAGTCCTCGGATATGTGGGCTCCGAGGTACTTAAAACTGTTCACTCTCTCAACCGGTGCCCCGTCGATGCTGAGGGGGCTGTAGTCCCTGACCCCCGACCTCCTAAAGTCCACAATCATCTCCTTTGTTTTGCTGACATTCAGGGAGAGGCTGTTCTCCTGGCACCATCCCGCCAGGACCTTGACCTCTTCCAGGTAGGCCCTCTCGTCGTTTGCAGAGATCAGGCCCACCACTACTGTGTCGTCAGCAAATTTGATGATTGTGTTGTTATTCCGCTGAGCCACACAGTCATGTGTGTACAGGGAGTAGAGGAGGGGACTCAGAACACAGCCCTGGGGGGCCCCTATGTTGAGGGTGATGGATGAGGAGGTGCAGTTGCCTGCTCTCACCACCTGGGGTCTGCCCGTCAGGAAGTCCAAGACCCACTGGCAGAGGTCATAGTTCAAGCCCAGGTCCCTGAGCTTGGCTATGAGTTTGGAGGGGACTATGGTATTGAATGCTGAGCTGTAGTCGATGAATAGCATTCTCACGTAGTTCTTCACACGTTCACACGTTTCTATAATTGTTTTGTCGAAACCGGAAATCCTGTAGCCTGTACTTCCTGTACTTCCGTTTACACACATTAGGAGGCATATCTTTACCAGCCTATTGTGGTCGTATCTGTCCACTGTAAAGGCCCAATCCTCAATCAAAGCATAAACAAAAGGGTCGCCCCCCGCCAAATGAAAACCAAAATATGATGAACTGATTTGATGAACTGCAGGGCTTGATACAAGGACTGAAAGTATGATGACAGTATGACAGACAGTATGACTGAAAGTATGATGACAGTATGACAGACAGTATGACTGACAGTATGACAGACAGTATGACTGACAGTATGACTGACAGTATGACAGACATTTTGACTGACAGTATGACAGACAGTATGACAGACAGTATGACTGACAGTATGACGGACAGTATGACAGACATTTTGACTGACAGTATGACAGACAGTATGACTGACAGTATGACGGACAGTATGACTGACAGTATGACGGACAGCAGTATGACGGACAGCAGTATGACAGACAGTATGACTGACAGTATGACAGCTAAATCTGAAATATGACTACAGCTTTGTTTGCAAGTGTTTTTAAATAGACCTCTATTTTGAGTTAAGAAAGAAGAAAATTCGCCAGAAAAGCATTTTCAAATCTACAAGTCAGACACATCAAGAACATGATCTACATAAATATGCAAATTCTTATAATACACTCCAAAACTGTCCTGTAAACATGTTGTGACCTGTGTATTTACCACGTGGAGAAGAAATAATAAAAAAAATTACATTTTAGTTTTCTAAGCAGATATATACTCTGATTTTTTTTTGCCGAACCACTGCTGCCTGGGCGCAGTGATTTCATCACCTTTTTGAAAAACGGGGCTTTTGAGGTGATGAAATCACTGCGCCCAGGCACACTACACAATGGCTGAAAGGCTCAGGAGACAGGGATTGATATCAGCCAAATAAGGGGGGGGGTGATTAAGTGGCCTTGATGTCAGAGACCTGATTGAGAATTGTCAGGGAACCCCCTACTCTTTGCGATAGGCTCCCTGGGTTCTTTAAGGACCAAATTCAGTCGGGACCTCGGTTTAACATCATCCGGAGAGTATACTGTATATTCATTATTCACACACACGCACACACGCACGCACGCACTTATTATAATAATTATTATTAAGGCGAGACACTACAGGTGAATAGGGTAAAGAATTTAACTAATAGATATCACAATGAAACTTCCCCAGTTGATTACTTATATTAAGACAAGACTTTTTTGTATTACAAGTTTTCTGAAATTGTATGTTTAAATATGCAAATGAGGCATGATCTACTTAAATATGCAATAATTTGCATATAATTCCAGGACAGAAATCTGAACATTGGATAAAGCCATTTTCAAAATTATAGTTTAATTTTGTTGACATATTAGAGCCAAAGTTTATTACAGGGGGGATTTTGGATATCTCTTTTTATCACTCCATAAATCAGAAAATACTCCATTCAGTCCATTTTTATGGTAAAATTCCATATTTCGCCATGTTTTTAGGAATAAAATGTGATATAAATCAGGGTATGAATGCGATATCAACAAACCCTTCTATAAATACATTCAGAACATAGATATGAATAGAACTGGAAGGTTTGGTGTATGTGAGTGTTACTGAAGTGGAGATTTCTGGCTCAGAGTATGAGGAAAAACTCTTAAAACTCATTTTTGGGAAAACGCCTTCAAAGTTCTGTATTGTAAAATGCCATACTTTTTTTTTGAAACAGATATTTACAAACACAATACCTAATCAAACCATTAGTAATAGACAACCTAAACACATGCCTGATAACTGAATAATAATAATAATGATGTTATTGAACTGAACAGAACTACACACAGGCTACAAACAGTGTAGTACCACCTAATAGGCAAAAAATATTTGAATAGATATCACTATGAAACTTTCCCAGTTTGTTATGTACATATAAACGAAGAAAAAATATATTGCAAGTTTTCAGAATTGTATGTTTATATATGCAAATGAGGCACTTCCCCATTAAATATGTGCACATTTATGGATGCAATAAGGCAAAATGAAGTAAAATAAACAACTAAATGTGTGTTATTGACGTCGTATTGTCACTAGTTTCATAGAAGACATGTTTAGGAAGCAAAATATAACAAAATCTCAAAATCAACAAAAAAAGTATATTTGCCTGCAATACTTTTCTATAGGCTTGCCGTGGTAGTCAGTGATACTGGTGTTATTCTGTGTTCAGGCATCCACTTGCCTACTGTCCCTTTAACAACTTATCCTTGCTAAGTTTCGGTTTCACTTCTAAAGAGAATTTAACTTCACGAGGACACTGAATACTAGAGAACAGATGACATATTACAACAATGGCAGAGGATTATTTGGATTTAAACACAGTGGAGCTCAGATGATCTGTCCGGAAAAGTATGTTTCTTTTTCTTATTTGATGAGCTGTGCCTGTGAGTCCGGCGGGGGAGAATGTTGATGTGTTTGTTGTCGCGTGTGTGTGTCGGCGACGCGTGTGTGTTTCTTTCCATTGGTTTCATTTGGTTAACGTTATTGGGCGAACAAGAAAACGAAAGAAAACTGTAAAACTGTAATGACCCTGCAGCTGTTCCAATGTAAATGTGCCTTTCTCCGTGCACTTTCGCTGCTCTGAAGTCTGACCCAGTGTGCCCGGCCACGAGCGCCGTTCTCGCCTGCATGCATGACTTGTGTGTTTGCGCTGTATGGCTGCGCATACCGCACCGTGACGGCCGTACCGTAAATTCGCAGGACGAGTACACGTACCGTTACACCCCTAAGACACAGACAAACACAGGGTGATTGTCAGTTCAGATGAATGGTTAACTAAACACACATTCCTCAGTTGACAGACAACTGCTACCTCACCTGTTAAACCCTCACATGACTGGGGCGTGGAGGTTCAGTAAAGTGTGTGCGTGTGTGTCACCTGACCACCAGACCTGTCACCTGACCACCAGACCTTTCTCTTAGGCTGTCTACTGTACATGTGGACCACGTGAACTCTGCTATCTTGATTGAGCAGCTGACCAGTGTTGTGTATATCACTGACAAACTCACAGCCTGTCGTAGATAAAGAACACAGACACATCGTCAAATGACAAGAGATCTCATCACACTGATATTTACGCCATTGAGTGAGTGTGTGTGTGTGTGTGTCTGTTTGTGTGTATTCACCACTAACTAAACCCTGTTCAAATCTGCTGCCCCCAATCCCCCATTACAGACGTGGCCCCACTGATTAGGTGTTTGTGTGTATATCTATCAGATTAGGATCACAAAGTTAGGGTCATTATTCTCACATTATAGGCCTGGAAAGGTCAATGATTTAACACTTGCTTATCCTACAACAGATATCTAAAATAAATCTACTGTTCTTATCCTGTCCTATCCTGTCTATCATGAATTGAAAATGGGGGACCCTGATGTAAACAAGACAAAAGTCTTTCTCTGGTCTGCATCCCCTTAACAATTGTGTGTATTGTACCCATTCTGCAATCTGATAATATCATTTTCAATCAATCAATCCTGTGTTTTCTTCATTGTTCTTCTTCATCATTAATATGATTCCTTTTACCTGAATTCTTCCCCACCACAGCTTTGAAGTCCTCCCAGTGGGTGTCCTTGCATGACCCTGTGTGTGTGTGTGTGTGTGTGTGTGTGTGTGCGGAGTCAACACCAGTACCAGCTGTTTCTGTCGCTACTCGCTACAGAACACTGAGCCTGGTGGTCAGTGAGAGGAAAAACACTGGAATGTGAATTTACATCCCTACTCCGTCTCCCAGACACAGACAGGGTGAGGTCTCCTCCGTGAGCTCATCCACTCTGAAAGGCATCCAGTCATTGTGTGTGTGTGTGTGTGTACGCGCACTCGTATACACCAGTGGTCATAGGCCCAGCACTAACAAGTGACAATGGGCATTTCCCCCCCTGACTCCGGTGGCCCCCGCGTGCCAACAAGACGGCCCCCGTGCCTGATGGTGCACGGTCCTCGGGAGATAGAGCCGGTCGTCCGGTAATCGGAAGGTTCCCGGGTCCGATTCCGGCTCCTCCCAACTGCGCGAGTCGAATGTGAGATCAAATGAATGTGAATGTGAATAAAAGCGCTGTAGAAATGCAGTGCATTTACCCTTTACCACCTGCCCACTTCCCGCCATGTCTCAGTTTAGCGTGAGTCCCAGAGGACAGCAGCTAGACGTAGATCCAACCAGACTGCAAATGTAACAGTAAAGTGCATCAACAATATACAGTGTAACAAGAGATTAAATGTTATATATATATATCAAGCTACTGACTATATGCTAAACTGATGTATGTAGCCAATGAAAGACTATGCAAATAGTTTTTTATTATTATCTAGATTTCAACACATCTGTCGTCCTCTCTCGATGCCTAGGAAGAGAGATTGTATTCCACATTCCTGTTTCACTCTTGACTAAATGGTAAACGGTACATTTATATAATGCTTTTATTCATAGCTCTTTACAATTTTTGTTCCTCACATTCACCCATTCATTCACACATTCACGGTGGAGGCAACCATGCAAGGTGCCGACCGGGAGCAGTTAGGGTCTTGCTCAAGGACACGCTGCCCGGGGGGGAGCGGGAATCGAACCGGGAACCTTCCGATTACCAGACGACCGCTCTGTCTCCTGAGCCGCTGTCGACCCCACCTTGAGTCACTAACTGACTTGACCTCCGGTTCATGACCGGGAGTCTGACCACATGAGCGAATTAGGTTAATTGCATCATGTCAGAAAGTCGTGACCTTAATGAGGAAGGTCGGGCGTTAGTCTCATCTCATGCTGTAACGAGAGAAAGATTCACATTGCTCCACAACAGTTAGTGTTGCAAACAGTTGATACACCTCGATACTTAGATGCAATGAGGCTAAATATCACTTCTGCAAACCTGTCTTGTAAACCATGTGAACTTCCCGACACCCACTGTGACCCTGACTACTTGGTTTCATGCACGTTGTGACGACAATAATGTTTGCTTTATTCACATCTTGCACAGGTCATTTGTCATACCCTGATCACTGAGTGTGTTCTCATTATTGTATTATACTGTTAATTAATAAAAGACATTTGGATGGTTTATTAGAATGTTAATAAAAGCCACTTGGATGGTTTATTATACTGTTAATAAAAGCCATTTGGATGGTTTATTATAATGTTAATAAAAGCCATTTGGATGGTTTATTAAAATGTTTATAAAAGCCATTTGGATGGTTTATTATAATGTTAATAAAAGCCATTTGGATGGTTTATTATAATGTCAATAAAAGTCATTTGGATGGTTTATTATACCGTTAAAAGACATTTGGATGGGACGACTGACCAAGCTGACAGCTGGATTCGATCCCAGAGTCTCTGCGGTGGTAGGTTAGACCTCTACGCTACCCAGCCACCCCTAGTTCCCCGACAGTCTTATCGTCACTATGCAGCAGGTTAATCGGATATATGTATATATCCATTCCACATTTGGAACACAGAGCCCACCCTCCTGTTTGGACTGGAAGAGAATGGTGTGGTGTGGGTATTCAGTCCAAGCCACTTCCTCACCAAGCATTCAGTTCACTCAGTGTTTTGCACATTAGATGAACGTTGGAGAAAATATGTTGGATTCTAGACAGGGCAACATGTCCAATAGCCTCCAACTTCCTCATCAGTGGTAGTGGTGATGCATCAATCAGTTCCAACTTCGGCCCTGGGTTCGATTCCCTCTTGGGGACCTGGTTGCCCGGTACGCAGGTGGCGTGAATACATTCGGCAACCAACATGCCCTTCCGCGTTGCTATGATTGGCCAGCGATTGGCCAGCCCTCTACGCCGGTAACGCGTGCATGCGCATTTCGTACTTGTCTCCCTGTGGGGAGACGGGGGCCGCTGGTGTACAGCTGAGAGCTCCAGCATAGCTATGTCCGCGAGCTAGGCGCAAGCCAGAGTAAAACACAGTTTTCAATCAATCAATCAATCATAACATTAACGAGACTCTCGTTGTGTCTATTCTGCTAACGCTACCTCTCATTGCTTTAACGTTACCTAGGCTCTCGTGTCTATCTGCTAACGTTAACGTTAGCATTAGCATTAGGCTAACAAGCTGTAACGGCACCAGTCTCGCGTCTATCTGCTAACGTTAGCATTAGGTAATAACCGGTTTAAAATGGATGGTGATTAGTAATGCTGTCAGGCGATTAAATTTTTTTATCTAATTAATTACAGGATTTGTAATTAATTAATCTAATTAATCGCATTTTAATCGCATAACCATTTTATGCCTGATATTCTATAATCATATTTCAAATTGCATGTGTCCGGATGGCAGAATTCAGTACTGTATCTACAAAACCTTCTGTTTAATCATCTTCCATCTATTAATTTGCTTAGATTTTTCAGGTCTGGTCAATTTGAGCAGTGTTATTCACAGTCAAAGATAAAAAAAAAATGTATTGATATTCTCATTTGGTTCATTACAATTTACTCAAGCCTAGTAACAGACACAGTATTTCTGACACTGGGAATACATTCCCTGAGATCCATAGATGTCCCTAGAATCAGATACCAAGAACATGCAAATGGACCATATAAAAAAAGTCTGTAATGTGTATTCTACGTTCTTATGAAATGAGTTAATTTTCATAACGCGATAATTTGCTGTGTAATTAATTAATCTAATTAACGCGATAAACTGACAGCCCTAGATTGCCTCACGTTGTGTCTATTCTACTAGCATTAACCATTAGTTACTAGTACAAACAATCAATAGCGAGTTATATTGATCACGCTATGTACGATAGCCATGCTAAAACGCTAGCACAACATTAGCACCTAACCTAACAACAAGCTTAACAAGTCAGCGATCTTTTTGTGAAACTAAACTCTCTGCTCGGTGGCAAAATGTGTTGATGTCGGTTTTGTTTCATCAATAAATGAGGCAGAATACACAGTGACTATCATTTTTTGTTTATTGCACCTGTTCCTGCTGCAAATGAAATCCTATGCGAGACATTAAAGATGGCGGCTTTCTGTTTTTGTGGAGAGCCTCCAACGAGTGACGAGTCTCTCTTCTGACCAATCAGTGGTCTGCAGTGTTCCACGTGACTTTTCTGGTACCATAACATGCCTTTCGCGTTGCTCCGATTGGCCAGCGATGGGCCAGCCCTCTACGCTCGTTTTCCCCCTACGCCGGTACCGCGCGCATGCGCATTATCGCTGGCCAATCATAGCAACGCGGAAGGGCATGTTGGTTGCCGAAAGTATTCACGCACCCAGGTGGGGTATCTTTTTTCTTTTACTCTTGCTAGTTTTTTTTTTTTTTTTTTAAGATTCTTTTTTTAGCGTTTATCGCTTTTTACTACTGGGCAGTCCAGTAGAGAGAGAGAGAAGAGGAACGGGAGACAGAGTGGGGGGAAGACATTCAGCAAATAACGACGGGTCCGGGAATCAAACCCGGGTCGGCCGTGCCGCGACTCAGCACGTTATGTGGTTCGCCACTGGGGCGCCCTCTTGCTAGTTTTTATGTTCTTTTAAAATGCAGCGCTTTGAGATTTGCTCCGCAATTACTGCTGTGAACACACTGTCACCCTTCCCCCCCGAACTATGAATCACTAAAGACACTTTTTAACTGCTGCTGTGATCCAGTCACCTCCATTCATATGTAAACACTGATCGGAACGTGCAATGTTACTCACTGTGCCTTGTATACAGGGGCGGACCTAGGACATTTGGCGCCCTAGGCGAGATTCACCACTGCGCCAACGTTAGTCTTTCTTTCCTCAATGCTCAATTCTATAAACACTTGACCGATACCCATCAATGCACAGCGCTCTAGCATGTTCTGACTGTGAACACCTAAAGCTGAGGCTCAGACCGACCGACCGTTTTAGATTTTTGGCTCATTTTCCCTTATGTTAGAATTTCTTTTATGTAAAAATAATGGTTGCCGATATAGAGGGGGCGCCAAAACTGCACAGAGAAAAAAAATAAAAAATAAAAAAAAATTTTGGCGCCCCCCTCTGGGTGGCGCTCTAGGCGACCGCCTATATCGCCTGTAGGAAGGTCCGCCCCTGCTTGTATATATATATATGTTTATCTATTTTTACCTTATTTTCTAGCACTCGCTTGTATTTAAATATGTTTAAGTTAAGTATTGTGTGATTTTGTGTGAAGGGCGGACTAGAAAAGTAAGATTTTCATTGTATGGCAAACTGTCTGTTTAACTGTGCATATGACAATAAACAATCTTGAATCTTGAACTGTAAAGCGCACTACAAATCAGATATATTATTATTATTATTACATGAAACAACACAAGTAACTATAAATATGGACGACAAGACGACCAACACCAGACACTGGGACAAAATAAGCAGACTACAGACTAACACTAAACAGTGAACCTAATACAAGACAGTAACTACAAACACTAACACTAAACAGTGAACCTAATACAAGACAGTAAAACACTAGACTAACAGGGAAACATGAAGAAGAGCGAGAGAGAAGGGGAGAGAGAGAGCAAGAGAGAGAGAAGAGAATGTCCGGGACAGAGAGACAAGGAACACACATACTGGGACAGGGAGAGGTAGAGCAGGGGAGAACAGTCCATGGACAGGTGGCACGTTACAGGTTTTTCCCCAAAAAGACATACAGTAAACCCAATAGAAAAACATGCAGAACAGATCACTAACGCTGTCGCGTCCCTGATTAGGATGGACAGGAGCACTTGGATTGGTCCGTGGGCGTGGCCCACACCACAGCTCCCGGCTGCCCTTGGGGGGGAAAGGACGACGGGATGGGTCAAGCGCAGAGGCATTAAATTGGCGACCCAATGCATGCGTGTGTGTTCCTGTGTGTCGCCCATCTTACATGTGTGTTTCCGCATGACTAAAAGACTTCTTCTTCTTCATCGTCAGTGGTAGTGGTGAAGGGTCAATCAGGTGTTTAGTTTTATTTGTCACATATAAGGTACATGTACATTACAGTGAATGCTTGGTTCTGTATGAGCCTCCTGAGATTGTGTTTTATACAGTAAAATACCAAACAATATACAAAATATACAAAACTAAAATGTATTCTCTAGTATAAACTAGTGTTTAAAGTGAATGGATGTTGTGTACAATGAATGTTAGAGTGCGTGCATGTGGATGTTAGAATGGTTAGTGTGCTGCCTGTGGAGCGAAAGGTCCCGAGTTCGAATCTCTTGCTTACTTTTTTTTTTCTGTAACGTTAATTAATTTATCCACTCTGGTTGATAAGATAAGATATTCCTTTATTGATCCCCTTGGGGAAATTCAGGCATCATAGCAGCATGGGGGATGGGGGTACAGGTAGTAAAAACAACACAAGCAGTGTAAACAAATAAGTCAATATAATTGACTATCTAACCAACTGAAATATACAGTATTCACAGTATCACAGTATTCACATAAGGTGCAGTATGCATAAGGTGGTGTTATTGTCCTTTTTGGGACACCAGAGTGGATAAATTATTTAACGTTACAAAAAAAATTAAAAGTAAGCAACAGATTCGAACTCGGGACATTTGGCTCCACAGGCAGCGCACTAACCAGCTGAGCTAAATGGGCCGTCATGAATTACTACTGACTAATCCATAATTTACACTTTTCAAGTGCCAATTGCGGTCGTCGTCCATTATTTGGCATTAATAAATCAGATATCATGCTATTATGTCATGTTCTACAGTAGGACTTACGATATGATACCCATTAAAACAAGTCATTCGAATAATAGAAGCATACTTTGCTGGAACGATTAATTTCAAACGTACAGCGTGTGTGCTTTTGTGTGTGCGCTCTCGCGCTGAGGCTCACTCTCCACACATTATTTTTACGTGAGTAACGCCCCCGTTGATGACGGAGACGGTGGAATGTTGGTTCTGCTTAAATGGGTGTAAACGCGGGGTGGTTCGCCAGAGAGCACCAAGGTTCAGAGGGTTCAGAACGGAGCTGGAGCTTGAACCGGAGCCCGGGCGGTTTAAAAGCGCTAGAGGAAACTGGTATCTATCTTCTTGTCTCTCTCTGGAGAAGACAATAAGCTAATTTCCCAAAATGTTGGCGTGTTCCTTTAATGGAGCAAAGCAGATGTTCTCAAATTATACAGAGTACAAAGCAGATGTACTACAGAGGTATTGTAGTAGATCACATGTAGATTAGATTAGACTAGTCAAATTAAAATGTATTGTCATTATACAGTACAACGAAAATAAATTTGGCATCCAACCAGAGTGCAAATGTAACAGTAAAGTGCAATACTAATATTTACAGGTGATTAAACTGGGTATAAAATATGTAGATTAATACTACTGAGTAATAGTGCTAATCAGATGTATGTACAGAGTTGTAGTATTAATATGTACAGTGATACAGGTATAAAGACACTATGGTAGTAAGTCATACTGGCCAGCAGTGTAACTAGTAACAGGGTAGGTATTAGGTAAGGGATATGTACAGATATAGATATAGGCGGCACGTGGTGTAGTGGGTACCACTGTCGCCTCACAGCTAGAAGGTCCAGGGTTCGATTCCCACTTGGGGACCTGGTTTCCGTGTTGCTAGTTACCCAGGGGTATCTCCCGGGCCTTTCTGTGTGGAGTTTGCATGTTCTCCCCCCATGCTCGCAAGGGTTTCCCCTCCCGATAAGATAAACCCAATGGAATAACATGCACAACAGATTGAGAATGCTGTCGCGTCCCTGACGAAGACGGACAGGAGCACTTTGATTGGTCCCCGGGGTGCCGCCCCACACCACAGCCCTTATCTGCTCCCGGCTGCTCTTGGGGAGAAGGACGACGGGATGGGTCAAGCGCAGAGACTCAATCGCATCGGCGACCCAAAAAAGAATTGCATGTGTGTGTGTTCCTGTGTGTGTGCCGCCCATCGCATGCGTGTGTCACTGCATGACGAATACAGACTTCTTCAAAGTCCAGTTATTATATTATTATGCATCTACAGATATGCAAAATTATTATATGCAGGTATGTACAGACAGATATATATAAATATATATATATATGCAGTTATACAGCCAGATGTGGATAGATATATACAGTAAGAATAAATATATATGGTATACAGCATTATTGTACATGCTATCATACAGAGTTATATGCAGGTGTGACGGATCATACTGGGTCTGCGTTGTGTTTGATGTTAAATGTAATGTCCCGAGGGGGAGTCGAACAGGGGGCTCCCGCGTCCGACGACACAGGCCGCTGCACTAAGAAGTGAATTCACTCCTAACTACCGTACCTATGCGTCTGTTAACCCTGTTATGGGGAAGTGAGTTTAATTTACCAGCCTGCACTGCCACAGTCACTCGTCAACACACCTGTTTCCGTGACTGTGGACATACCCACGGGCTTCCCCGTTACACTCACCTCCCTAAACTCACGCCCCTCAGGACATCCGGGTCACTGGGCACCACTGTGACGGATCATACTGGTCTGCGTTGTGTTGATGTTAAATGAGAATGTCCCGAGGGGGAGTCGAACAGGGGGCTCCCGCGTCCGCGGGCGACGACACAGGCCGCTGCACTAAGAAGTGAATTCACTCCTAACTACAGTACCTATGCGTTTGTTAACCCCGTTATGGGGAAGTGAGTTTAATTTACCAGCCCGCACTGCCACAGTCACTCGTCAACACACCTGTTTCCGTGACTGTGGACATGTGTCTTCCCCGTTACACTGGTATATTAGGACGCGGGAAGGGGGGGTGCGGCAGGGGCTGCAGCACCCCCTGCTGGATGGGAGTGTAACTGCAACTGCAAGGTTGTTTTGGATTTTATTCCATGAGGCTACTCATGTCACAGAGCGGAGAGGCACTGCAGATTTACCCTACTCTTGGAATTCATTCAGATCTTCATAGGGGCGCTGTCTCGATAATGCAGTGTTATTAACAGCGTGTAGCCGACGCATGAACCGGTTGGGATTCGAATAGACGCGGCCTGGAAGCGTCAACGCGGAACTGGAAATCCGTTGGTTAAAAAAATAGACACAGCGGCTGCGCCCTGCCTGGGATAGTTTTGGCTTTTGGGATGCTGAATTCGCAGTAAAGGAATATATGAACAAGCCAGCAGAACTATCCGAGCCCCCGGGAGGGTGGTCGAAGACCTTTTGCATGTCGGCGATCATGTATGCGGGGAACGAATTGCAGAGGGAGGGCGCAACAGCCAGGTGGGGTAAGCTGGGCTGTGATGTGTGCATCAGAACGGTTACATTGTTTGTCTCGCACGCTCAGAGCGCGGAGTTGGGCAGCGGTATCCTCTAGTGCAGCGGTTCCCAAACTTTTTTGGCCGTGCACCCCCTGTCACCTCCCGACCTAGCTGACGCAACCCCCAATGGGTTTCTGTTAGAAAAAATTGTTGCTGGTCTCCGTGCACAGATTTAATTTTTAATTTTATCTCTTCCCACGGCGACTATGGATAGGGAATTTCTTTATTTAATTAAAATGTTCACGACAACATGGATGCATGTACTCTGCCAGCATGTTTAATATCCATAATACTAAAGGTTTGACTAAGATTTGTATGAAATTTTATTGTAAAAAATTTAAATAAATTTTTTTTTTACCACCATTATCCTTTTCATGTTTCGCACCACCTAGAGGGCGCTCGCGCACCACAAGGGGTGCGCGCACCACAGTTTGGGAACCACTGCTCTAGTGAACGAGAGTGTTGGTTATGACGTGACAGACAGTGGAGCTGTTTGCAGATAGCGAGCATTTTGACGTGTTGCGTGGTGGCGATGTCTCGCAGACAATACAACTACAAGTATAATTATATAATATATATATTTTATTAAAGAAAAAAAATTATATATAAAAAAAAAAAAAAAAATTATCAAAAACGATCGATATCTCAGCACCCCCACTTCCCGCGGACTTCCCGCGTCCCTGGGTATATAAGTAGGTATATAGGAGTATATGCAGGTATATTCAAACAAGATATGTATATGGTAAATATAAATATATAAATGTATAGTATATAGTATACAGTACAGCACTATTGTACATACTATCATACAGTTATATGGGTTTCACCTGCTGCTTGTGGATTGGGTTGGGTGGCCTGTGCAAAACTATTGATTGATTGATTGATTGAAAAGTTTATTAACAGATTGCAGAATGGGTACAGTACAGTACATCTCAATACATACAATTGTTAAGGGGATGCAGACCAGAGAAAGACTTTCGTCTTGTTTCCACCAGGGTCCCCCATTTTCAATTCATCATAACATATATGACATACATGACATACAGATAGACAGTACTGCTACATCTATACATTTATGACATATCAGATTTGCAAATACAGTACTGTTTGTGATACAAAAGTGTCCAGAAAAGGAGTGTATATACATACATATATACTATCTACTAACAGACTGAGTCTGGGGATGTAGGTGTGTGTGTGTGTGTGTGTGCGTGTGTGCGTGCGTGCGTGCATGCACGTGCATGTCCGTATGTTCAGGCAATAATTACCCACGGTCAAGAATTGGATCTGTGTCATGAGAGCGCACTAATCTGTCTGACTGTCCATCCCATAATGGCAGCATCAGACTCTTTACAGTCTAATCTGACACTCTGTGACGTGCAGCAACAAAAGCGCGTGGATCGGAGCACGGGATTGGCTGAAAGATGAAAGGAAAAAAACACATTCAAAACATTCCACACAGTGACTCACTTTCAATGATCACACTGATGACTCAGACCACGTGAGCTACCAGGAAGTTCAAGTGTACCGTTGTCCTGGGTTTCCCGTCAGAGCGCCTGGTAATGATATGAGGAGTGTTAGCGACCCCTGCAGGAAATACAGCATAAAGACTACATTATGACTGTAAACCTGAAACTGATTGATTGATTGTTTGAAAACTTTACTAACAGATTGCAGAATGGGTACAAATACAGTACAGCTCAATACACACAATTGTTAAGGGCATGCAGACCAGAGAAAGACTTTCGTCTTGTTTACATCAGGGTCCCCCATTTTCAATTAATCATAACATTTATGACATACACGATGACATACAGATTTAAACAGTACCGTTACATCCAGACATTTATGACATACAAGATATACAAATATACAGTACTGTTTAAGAGACAGAGGGGGAAGAAACTGTACATTGGAGGGGGTTGGGTAGGTGGGTTTGGACATTTACAGGGGCCTGTTTCGAATTGCAGTAGGTGCTCTTTGAGAGCGGTTTTGAAGGTGGGTAGGGATTCACATTATTTTACGGCTGTGGGTAGGGCGTTCCACATTGATGTGGCATAATTGCGAAACGTGTTTAGTCCCTTGTTTGTGCCGAATCTGGTGTTGTGGTCGTGGTATTCACTGACCTTTGGGAAGTATTTTGACAGTCGTATAGTGTATCTTGTAGACCAGGCCCATTGCAAGTTGCTGTACTCTGTCGTCTACTCTAAGCCATCCTAGGTTGTCAAAGTGGGCAGGGGTGAGGTGGGTTCTAGGAGTAAGGTCAAGCAGTAGTCTGACCAGTTTGTTTTGAGATGTTTGTAATCTTGTTTTTAGTGCCTTTGAGGTGATTTGGTACCATTCAAGTACCCTTGAATGCGTGCTCCTGCCAGAGTCTTCAGGGTATTCTTGTTTACCAGAGAGGAGATCCGGTACAAGAATCTTGTTCGTTGGTTGACTTTTTTGATTACATTGGTTGCCATTTTGTCACACAACTCGTGTGGTTCTAATGAGCCCAACTGTATTTATGCGTGATGATGTTAGTCCCCATAGTAGCCAATAGCCATTGTAGTGAGACAACCATTAGTAATTACTATTAGTAATTACATAGTAATTAGAGACTGTCGTGTATGTTGTCTAACTACACAACTACATAATACAATAATCACGGAGATGTTGATAGCTTGAACCCATGGCTTTAATGACGTTGTACCCCCAACCCGGCAGTACATAATATGACCCGTGCGTAGTGTAAGCACGCAGGACAAGAGGGGCGTATGTAGCCTAACGTTAAGTAGTCCCTCTACTACTCCATACATTACACATCCTCCCCCTTTAGCTTAACGGTAGGCCTATATAAACATAAGTAATAACAATAATTGTTTCCAAAATAAATGTATGGCCTACATCAATCCTTAACCAAATGTCTATTAACTATGACATTATGTTTTCAAAATATGTCTGAACACACAACAACATGGCCTCAATATCAATATCCCAATGTACCCAACCCCCCCCACCCAACCTCCTCCAATGTACAGTTTCTACGTCAAATGTATATACTCCCTTTTCTTGACTCCTTCTGTATCACAAACAGTACTGTATTTGCAAATCTGGTATGTCATAAATGTATAGATGTAGCAGTACTGACTATCTGTATGTCATGTATGTCATATATGTCTATATGAATTGAAAATGGGGGACCCTGATGGAAACAAGACAAACGTCTTTCTCAGGTCTGCATCCCCTTAACAATTGTATGTATTGAGCCGTACTGTATTGTACCCATTCTGCAATCTGTTAAATAAAGTTTTCATTCATTCATTCATTCATTCATTTCATTCATTCATTCATTCAGCCTTTAGGCTACAGATCAAGTCTCTGAGGCGGTTTACGCTGCCTCTCTGGGTAGCGTCTCACTGGCTCGCTTGAGAGGGGGGAACCAGGCTGTGGAGACATCTCAGGTGGTGAGGTATCAGCACTAGAGCTCTCAGGTTCAGACGGCTCTGTGGTGAGTGGTGCTGAGAAAACTGGATTGTCTATTTCCTGCTCAGGTGAGTCCAGGCCAGGTGACACTGTTCTGTACCCGAGTGTCCAGGATTTGGTCAACATGACGTCTCCATCAGGCCACGTGAGCGGATCGGCGCGGCCGAGAAATCCGCTCTTCGCTCTTTAAAGCTTGGTCCGCTCCGCTAATCGATCATGTTGACCCCGCCCCCAAGTCGCTCTCCGCTCGCTCCCCGCTCACCTTGAATCGAGCCCCGCGCCAGATCGCTCGGCAGATTTTTTTTTTTTTTTTTGGAGCATGGTGTAAATGAGCTCAAACTACAACAGTCTACACCCCCTGGGCCCCTTAACAATTGTTTGTATTGAGCCGCATTGTAATTGTACCCATTCTGCAATGTTAAATAACGTTGTTTATCCATTCACTAGCTATATTAAGCGATGATAGGCTAGCCGAGCCACAATGCTATGGTCGCTGCCATTAACGTTAGCATGTAAGCTAACGTCAACAACAATGGCGTCACTTTTTCTAACAGGAGTGAGTGTGGGCGTCTCTACAGTGACAAAGCCTGAACCGGATATCACAGGTTCACCCTTCTCATTGGTTGAAAATGGCCTTCATGTTTGTACATCGCCATCTGTTGCTTTGGCATTGTACTGCATGTATATTACATCAACAGTGTTAAACCACTGTGAGCGACCTGGAGTGGATTGGAGCGGAGGAGAACTCTCGCTCCGGACGTCGCGCCGACCCATTTTAAAACCCACTCCTCGCTCACGTCAAAACCGCCCGCTCCGCGCCCCGCGCCGCTCACGCTCCGATCCGCTCACATGGCCTGGTCTCCATACATCATCTCCCATGTCCACCGTATACATGAGTGGTCCATCACGTGAAGTGATTGTTCCGGTGTTCCACTTGTCCTTCCGATAATCACGAGCGAGAACTGTCTGTCCTACTTTGAAGCTCCTTGTTGGTTTGTCGTTGAGATGTTTCAACTGTTTGTCCTCCACGTCACGTCGCACATCTGGTTTGAGAAGGTCCATGTGAGATCTCAGGTTTCTTTTGAGAAACAGCATCGCTGGCGTCTGGTTGGTAGTGGCGTGTGTGGCATTCAGGGAGCGAAATTAACTTTTTGACTCACCGGCCAGTGGCGGGTAGATGGGAAGAATCTACCCGCCAAGCATATTTCTTACCTGCCAAATTTGTTTTGATTAAAAAAATAAATAAATGTATTTTATATAAACATTTTTTTTTTAATAAAATATATATATTATATAATCATACTTGTAGTTGTATTATCTGCAAAACATCGCCACCACGCAACAAGTCAAAATGCTCGCTATCTGCAAACAGCTCCACTGTCTGTGTGTATACTCGAGTAGCCTCCAGCTCCAGCAAGGATTCTCCGGCGCTGCAGCTGGACCTTAAACTCTACATTCAGCATGCAAGGATTCTCCGGCGCTGCAGCTGGGCCCTATTCAGCGTGCCCTCATGCGAGAGCAGAGACAGAGCAGAAGAAGAGCGTGTCGTGGATGTCACGTTGGTAAACAAGCCAACGAGATGGATTCTCCGGCGCTGCAGCTGGGCCCTATTCAGCATGCCCTCATGCGAGAGCAGAGACAGAGCAGAAGAAGAGCGTGTCGCGGATGTCACGTTGGTAAACAAGCCAACGAGATGACGCGCCGTGAGAGACGGGGTTGCCAAACACTGCGACTGTCGAGTTTTTTTTTTACATGACTATAAGGTACCCGTCACACGGCGGGCAGACCTCTCAGTGGCACATGCCAAATGTAAAAACTGCCCGCAAATGGCGGGTGGCGGGGTCCAATTTCGCTCCCTGGTGGCATTGCGATATGCAAAGAGGAATTTGTCGATTTTGTGCTGGATCGGTAGATCTTCATTATCCATCGCTTTGATTGCTTTCTTGAATGTCTGCACAAATCTTTCTGCAAAATCAATGTGTACTCGCTGCCACGGTGATGATGGCCATTCCCATGGATGTAGAGCAGCCTGTGGTGGTGCATTCTGCATCTTCTGACATCCGGGGCAGCTCTTTGCCATGTCCTTGATTTGCTTATCGATTCCTGGCCACCACATATAACTGCGGCCCAGGCTCTTCATCTTTACGGTTCCCAGGTGTCCTTCATGTAATGCTTCTAACACTCTGGTGCGCAGCTTGGACGGAATCACTACTCGTGAACCACACATCAGCGTTCCCTGGCACACTGACAGTTGCTCTCTCCTCGCTGAGAATGCTGGATACATTGAGTTACCGTGTCGTGGCCACCCCTTCACAGTGATGTCATAGATCTGTGACAGTGTGGGGTCATTGCGTGTCTCTCTTTGGATGAGAGCGTTGGTCACTGGCAGCTGGTTGACGATTGTGGTGTGAAACACCTCTGCTGGGTCTACAGCTGCGGCTGTCTCTGCGGTTTGCAGGGGTAGACGTGACAGTCCGTCAGCATTCCCATGCTGTTTCGTCCCCTTGAACTCAATGTCATACTGATGTGCCCCCAGGAAGAGTGACCACCGCTGTAGCCGCTGTGCCGTCATTATCGGAACACCTTTCCGGGGATTGAAGATAGATATGAGAGGCTGATGGTCTGTCAGAAGCGTGAACATTTGACCATACAGGTAGTGGTTAAACTTCTTGACCCCCCATACGAGACTGAGGGCCTCTCTGTCAATTTGAGCGTAGTTGAGGCATCACATGCTAACTTAATGGGTAAGGACGGATTGAAGTGAGCAAGCACCTGTTCTGACGTGATGAGACTCTTAGACTCCTGAAAAGCCTTCTTGCAGCTGTCAGTCCACTTCCAGTGTGTTCCTGCCTGAAGCAGCATGTTCAGAGGGTGCAGCACAGTTGATAGATGGGTAAAAACTTGTGGTAGTAGTTTACAAGTCCAAGGTAAGAACGGAGCTGGGACACATTCTCTGGTGGTGGTGCTTTAAGCACAGCTTCAATCTTGTCCTGAGATTTGTGTAGGCCGTTCTTGTTGATCACGTGTCCGCAGTAGGATATTTCCTTTTTGAAGAACTCACATTTTGGTTGGTTAGCTCGAAGTCCATATTCCTGCAGCCTTGTGAGCACCTGTTCCAGGTTTGATAGATGCTCCTGATCATCCTTGCCAGTGACAAGAATGTCGTCAAGGTAACACTGTGTACCTGGGACTCCTTGTAGTACTTGGTCCATTGTCCTCTGCCAGATAGCTGGGGCTGAAGCTATACCAAACACAAGGCGGTTGTATTGGTACAGGCCTTTGTGTGTGTTGATAGTCAGATACGGCTTTGATGAGTCTTCAACCTCCATCTGCAGGTACGCTTGAGCCAGGTCAATTTTAGTGAAACGTTCCCCTCCTGACAGGGAGGCGAAGATGTCCTCTATACAAGGCAGAGGATACTGTACAGTGTGGAGTACTGAATTTACAGTCCCTTTGAAGTCCCCACAAATGCGCACTTTACTTTGACTTCCTGGCTTTGTGTTGTTTTTCTTCATTACTGGGACTATGGGCGTCGCCCATTCACTCCACTCCACCTTGGACAGCACTCCGGTCTGTTCCAAGCTTTTCAACTCCGCTTCTACTGCAAGGCGGATTGCATAAGGCACGGGCCGGGCTTTGTGAAATTTCGGGCTTGCGTTCTCCTCTACCTCAATCTTTGCCTTTATACCTTTCAGTGTTCCCAGTTCCTTCCCGAACACTTCATGTGCCTCTGCGAGTATCTTTGACAGTCTCCCAGACGTGGCGCCCTTCTCATCTCCTGCTGACACACACAATGATTTAACATCATGCCAGTCCAGTTGAATTTTCCTGAGCCACTCACGGCCAAACAGCGGAGGACCCCCATTCGGTATAACATACATGTCCAGCTCCTGCGTTTTGTCTTTGTATTTCACTGTGACCCGCATTTTTCCTTTTGGAGCCACACTTTCTTCTGTGTAAGTCTTCAGCAACACCTTTGTAGTCTTAAGAGCTATCTGTGGATACAGTCTTTTGTAGTCGTTCTCAGAAATCACTGATAAGGCGGAGCCTGTGTCTAACTCCATTTTGAGTCTCGCTCCTGCCACTTCTGGAGTGATCCATATTATTTTATGTGCATTTGTCTCTTGCATGCAATGCAGCTCTAGACATGCTAAGTCACTGCTCTCTGAATCACTTCCTTGTTCATCTGAACTCTTTTCAGTCACTTTATGCACCTTTTTGTATTTTCCTTTGGGTGCTGCTTTCCTGCTACTTTGTGTTTTGTCAGAGTACTGCTTTTTCCCTGATCTGCACACTCTCTCAATGTGACCTTGCTTTTGACATTTTCTACACTCTGTCTTTGAATCAACATTCATCTGGATCGTGCGATGTCTTGCCACAATGATAACATTGCTTTCCTGGTTTCAGTGACATTTTATTGGTTTCACACACTATCCCTTTTTGTTGTATTTCTGATGCTCCCCTTGCTGCAGTTTCCATAGATATTGCTATGTTGAGCGCCCTTTTGTAATCAAGGTCTTTCTCCAACAGTAATTTCTTCTGTGTGGCTTCATTATGCATACCACAAACTAGTCTGTCCCTCAACGCATCATTTAGGCCTAGTCTGAAATCACAGTGTTCGGACAATCTGCGTAGCTCTGCAACATAGTCAGATATGCTTTCCCCTTTTTCTTGATTTCGCTTGTGAAACTTGAATCTCTCAGCTATTACCAATGGTTTGGGGCTCAAGTGGTCTTGAAGAGTATCCTGAATTTCTTTGAATGTCATCTCTGCGGGCTTCACAGGTGCTAGCAAATTGCGCAGCAGTCCGTAAGTCTTTGCGCCCATCACACTCAACAGAATGACAGCTTTTTGACCATTGTCGATAAGATTCGCCTGGCAATAAAGCTCCATTTACATTTTACATTTAGTCATTTAGCTGACGCTTTTATCCAAAGCGACTTACAAGTTCTGTACGACAAGCCATCAGGAAGAGCACAACTCTATCAGCTGAGTAACAATGTTCATCAAAGTGTTGAGTGCTACAGTGTAGGTTAGTTTATTAGGACAAGTGCATGACAGTATGGTTAGTTAGGGTTAGATTTTTTTTTTTTTTTTTTTTAATTCAGATAATGGTTGAAGAAGTGAGTCTTTAGTCGACGGCGAAAGATTGGACGTGTTTCGGCTGTCCTAACTGGGGTGGGTAGTTCATTCCACCATTGTGGGGCAAGGACTGAGAATAGACGACTTCTCTTTGATGACTCTCCCGGAGCTTGGATAGGAGTAGGTCTGAGGCGGCCAGAAGATGCAGAGCGTAGGGGTCTTGAGGGTGTGTAGTTAGAGACCATTGACCGGAGGTAGGCGGGAGCAGTTCCCTTTGCCGCACGGTATGCTAGGTCAAGGGCCTTGAAGCGGATTCGTGCAGCAATGGGGAGCCAGTGCAGGTCCCTAAGAAGTGGGGTGACATGGGCCGACTTCGGTAGGTTTGAGATCAGGCGGGCCGCTGCGTTCTGAATGAGTTGAAGAGGCTTAGTGGCAGTGGCCGGGAGGCCAGCGAGCAGTGCGTTGCAGTAGTCGAGGCGGGAGATGACTGTTGATTGGACGAGGAGTTGGGTGGCTTCTTTTGTCAGGAAGGGGCGTATCCTTCTGACGTTGCTCAGGAGGAATCGGCAGGTTCTGGTTGTCGCTGCGATGTGAGCAGAGAAGTTCAACTGGTCGTCGAGGACAACACCAAGGTTCTTGGCGGTCGGGGACGCGGTCACAGCTGCATTCTCGACTGTGATGGAAAGGTCGGTCAGGGGGGAGGATTTGGCCGGCAGGTGGAGCAATTCTGTTTTGCTTAGGTTCAGTTTGAGGTGGTTGGTCGTCATCCAGGCGGAGATGTCGGACAGACAGGCCGAGATCCGCTCAGAGACGTGGATATCTGAGGGAGGGAAGGAGAGGAAGAGTTGAGTATCGTCGGCATAACAGTGGTAGGAGAAGCCATGAGACGTGATAATGTTACCCAGTGATTTAGTGTAGAGGGAGAAGAGAAGGGGTCCTAAAACCGAGCCCTGGGGGACACCCGTCCGCAGGGGACGGGTGGCCGACAGGGTCCCTCTCCATGACACTTGGTAGGAGCGGTCATTGAGGTATGATGACAACCATGTCAGCGCAGAGCCAGCCACTCCCATTCCTGCGAGGGCCGCGAGGAGGATCTGGTGGTTGACTGTGTCGAAGGCTGCAGATAGATCTAGGAGAATCAGGACAGAGGAGAGGCCTTTCGCTTTTGCTAAGTGAAGTGCCTCTGTGACCGCAATGAGGGCTGTCTCTGTGGAGTGACCAGTCCTGAAGCCTGACTGATTAGGGTCTAGGAGGTCATTCTGTAAGAGATAAGCAGTAAGTTGGTTGGATACAGCACGTTCAAGTGTTTTAGAAAGGAAGGAGAGAAGAGAGACAGGACGGTAGTTGCCTATGACGGTAGGGTTCAGGGATGGTTTTTTTATGAGGGGCGTGACTCTGGCTTGTTTTAGGGAGGTGGGGACCACCCCCGAGTTGAGTGAGGAGTTGATGGTTGCAGTTAGGAATGGGAGGATGTCTGGTGCTATGGACTGGAGGAGTGGGGAAGGTAGCCGGTCCAGCTGGCATGTAGTCGGACGGTTCGACGTTACCAGTGTCAGGGTCTCGGCTTCTGTAATGGGAGAGAAAGATGACAGAGTGAAGGATGAGGTTCTCGATTCAGCATTTGGAATGGGTGGGGGTTTCAATGTAACTTGTCCAGTCTTCAACACTGCTATCAAATGCAGCCAAAGTGTCAATCAACGACATTTTTCTTTTTCTTTCTCTTCAGTCCAAGGTTATCTCCCTCAACCAGCTTTGTGCACTTTTTCCACTCGACTCACGTGAACCTTATTCTTCTCACGTGTGGTCCGTGTAGCAGCTAGCATGCAGCCCACTTTTCCAATGCAAGTGAATTCGGGTCTTCCTCTCGAAAATCTCCTCTCCTTCGTGACCGGTGGTTTCATGAAGGTGAAAAAAACAAAACGTAGGTACTTTTAATCTCGTCGCCAATTTGTCGTGTATGTTGTCTAACTACACAACTACATAATACAATAATCACGGAGATGTTGATAGCTTGAACCCATGGCTTTAATGAAGTTGTACCCCCAACCCAGTGTCGTGCCTAATCGGGAGCACCGGGAGTTTTCCCGGTGGCCTGGCCTGCACAGATACAAAAAAAAAAATTATAAAAAAAAAAAAAAAAAAAAAAAAAAAATTATATATTTTTTTTATTTTGCCAGGTCATTGTTTCTAGTTGTGGCGGCGGCGCGGCGCGATAGTTAGATAACCTAGGTGGGTGGGGAACAACCAGGATTTTGTTAGGGATTAGCCTATCCCTGGTCGTGAGTTCTTAATTGATATGGTTGTGGACCAGTCGGCCGAAAGACGAAGCGGAAGACAGAGTATTTCTCAAACGGAGCTTTTATTCATCAGAGAAGAAGACAGTCAGTCACCCCGCGCGGGCACATCACCAGTAGACAAAAGAGGAAGGAGAGAGAATGTCCATATTACATGTCATTTTATACACTCTTGAGAAAGGGGAGGGGGGTGTGTGTATGTCTCTGTGTGTGTATGTATGGGTGTTTGTGTGGTGTGTGCTTGTGTGTGCGTGTGTGTGTGTGTGTGCTTGGTCAGAAGAAGGGGGGCTAATTGCTTCCAGATGTAGAAGACCCCTATTCTTGAACAACATCTCCATAACTCCTCATGGGCGACAGCTTGTGCGCGTGTGTACGTGCATGTGTGTGCATGTGCACGTGAGTGTGTGTGCATGTGCGCGTGAGTGTGTGTGCATGTGGGTGTGCATGTGTGTGAGGAGGGAGCCGGCCCTGTGTGTGGAAGGGGCCTTCAGCCAGAGGTCATCAGGTCACGCCACATGCAGGGGGAGAGAGACACAGGGAGCAGTGTGCAGCCTAAGCACAGATATCAGATATTACCAGGCATCATCAATGAACTAAATCTATCAATTCCCCCTTTTTGACGTTAAATATATACGTCAAACACAACAGTTCATTGATCTGTATCCGTCGATTGTCACCTCATTACATGCATCACATCCAATACCAGACGGGATAATCAACATCAGGAGAGCAGAGAGAGAGATAGAGGGAGGGGGGGAGAGCGGGAGAGAGAGAGAGAAGAACGAGAGAAACACAGAATTTGCAACCTTTCCAGACGATATAGTAACCCCGTTGGACCCCCCTTACTCAGGCACACACAACGTCCATCAGGGCGCTACCTTCCCTCTTTTACAGTGCACCGCCCACCTGGGTCGGCCCCGTCTTCTGGAGGGCAAGGGCTGACCTCCTGAGGTTGGTCCCCGTTCCAGGTGCGGGTCCCCTAGACAAACGTGTCTCCCCTGGTCCGCCGCCTTCCCAGTGTCTCAGACTGTCCCCTCCACCTCTCGCCGGCCGGCCCCACCATCACTCCAACTCAGCTCAGTGTCTCTCCTGCGGCCGCTTCCCCCGTTCTCGTCGTGGACGAACTGCGTGTCGTAGACGACGATCAGCGGTGATTGATCTGCGTGCCTGGCTGCGGTGTTCCTCTCCGGTGCTGCGGTGGTCATCTCCGGCCTCTCGCACAGCTGCCATCTCCTCCGGTCGCCTCTCATCCTGGCCCGTCTGTCCTTCGTCTCCTCCTGCCTGTCATCCGGTCGTCTGGTGGTCTGGTCACGGACGTCTGAGGGGCTGCTGGTATCTCACCCCTGGTTCAGACGCGCTGCAGACAGCTGGTAGTGACTGCTGGATCCTCTGCACCGTCTCCTCCTCCTCCGCGTCCCCATTCCCCGTTCCGTCCTTGGTTGCGGCTGGCCCACATCAATTCTCACTCCGGAACCTCCATTTGTTAGGGATTAGCCTATCCCTGGTCGTGAGTTCTTAATTGATATGGTTGTGGACCAGTCGGCCGAAAGACGAAGCGGAAGACAGAGTATTTCTCAAATCAGAGAAGAAGACAGTCAGTCACCCCGTGCGGGCACATCACCAGTAGACAAAAGAGGAAGGAGAGAGAATGTCCATATTACATGTCATTTTATACACTCTTGAGAAAGGGGAGGGGGGTGTGTGTATGTCTCTGTGTGTGTATGTATGGGTGTTTGTGTGGTGTGTGCTTGTGTGTGTGTGTGTGTGTGTGTGTGTGCTTGGTCAGAAGAAGGGGGGCTAATTGCTTCCAGATGTAGAAGACCCCTATTCTTGAACAACATCTCCATAACTCCTCATGGGCGACAGCTTGTGCGCGTGTGTACGTGCATGTGTGTGCATGTGCACGTGAGTGTGTGTGCATGTGCGCGTGAGTGTGTGTGCATGTGGGCGTGCATGTGTGTGAGGAGGGAGCCGGCCCTGTGTGTGGAAGGGGCCTTCAGCCAGAGGTCATCAGGTCACGCCACATGCAGGGGGAGAGAGACACAGGGAGCAGTGTGCAGCCTAAGCACAGATATCAGATATTACCAGGCATCATCAATGAACTAAATCTATCAATTTCACTGGAGAACTATCAGATATAATGTGAACATGCAAATGTTTCAATAGCCATGTGTAAGCATATACATGTGTGCGAATACACATTCCTTGTTGTTAAGAATGTGTTGTTAAGGGGATGCAGACCAGAGAAAGACGTTTGTCTTGTTTACATCAGGGTCCCCCATTTTCAATTCATAGTGACATTTATGACATGACATACACAACATACATGACATCATGACATTTATGGCATAGGGACATACAGGTATATAGTAGTGTGTGTGTGTGTGTGTGTAGATAAGAGGGACAAAAAGAGAGAAATGGAGGCAGGTAGAGAGGGGTAGATTTGTAGGGAAGAAAAAAAGGTATGATGGCAATAAGGTGTCTTGTCTGAAGTATGTATTCTGCGGTTTCACCACCCCTGAGTCCTCTGTTTCGAGCTGAGTGTTGTAAAAAGCATTTGCTGAAATTCATAACAGAGCCCCAGTTGGGGGGGCGGGGCATTTCTCGGCAAGGTTGCATAGAATTGACCCCCTCCCTTATCTTGGGAGAAAATTTTTTCACAGACACCAGAATGACTGTGGTGACACTTATAGGCCTCTGTATGATCATGTAAAAAGCATTTGCTGAAATTCATAACAGAGCCCGAGTTGGGGGGGCGGGGCATTTCTCGGCAAGCTGACCCCTCCCATATCTTGAGAGAAAATTGGTTTACAGACACCAGAATGACTGTGGTGACACTTATAGGCCTCTGTATGATCATGTAAAAAGCATTTGCTGAAATTCATAACCGAGCCCTAGTTGGGTGGGCGGGGCATTTCTCGGCAAGGCTTGCAGAGAATTGACCCCCTCCCTTATCTTGAGAGAGAATTGTTCCACAGACACCAGAATGACTGTGGTGACACTTGTAGGCCTCTGTATGATCATGTAAAAAGCATTTGCTGAAATTCATAACAGAGCCCCAGTTGGGGGGGGGCGGGGCATTTCTCGGCAAGGCTTGCCGAGAATTGACCCTCTTCCTTATCTTGAGAGAGAATTGTTCCACAGACACCAGAATGACTGTGGTGACACTTGTAGGCCTCTGTATGATCATGTAAAAAGCATTTGCTGAAATTCATAACAGAGCCCGAGTTGGGGGGGCGGGGCATTTCTCGGCAAGGCTTGCAGAGAATTGACCCCCTCCCTTATCTTGAGAGAGAATTGTTCCACAGACACCAGAATGACTGTGGTGACACTTGTAGGCCTCTGTATGATCATGTAAAAAGCATTTGCTGAAATTCATAACAGAGCCCGAGTTGGGGGGGCGGGGCATTTCTCGGCAAGGCTTGCAGAGAATTGACCCCCTCCCTTATCTTGAGAGAATTGTTCCACAGACACCAGAATGACTGTGGTGAGACTTGTAGGCCTCTTTATGATCATGTAAAAAGCATTTGCTGAAATTCATAACAGAGCCCTAGTTGGGGGGGCGGGGCATTTTTCGGCAAGGCTTGCAGAGAATTGACCCCCTCCCTTATCTTGAGAGAGAATTGTTCCACAGACACCAGAATGACTGTGGTGACACTTGTAGGCCTCTTTATGATCATGTAAAAAGCATTTGCTGAAATTCATAACAGAGCCCTAGTTGGGGGGGCGGGGCATTTTTCGGCAAGGCTTGCAGAGAATTGACCCCCTCCCTTATCTTGAGAGAGAATTGTTCCACAGACACCAGAATGACTGTGGTGACACTTGTAGGCCTCTGTATTAAAGAATGAATAAAGCAGGATGCGTGAGCATAGATTTCAGCGTGCATCATTTAACATTTGAAAGGCATACATTGTTGTCATACAGAATACTTTTATCCAAAATGCTTCTTACTGTTAGTTAGAGACTGTGCTGAGCAGCATTGTCGCGCCACATCTCCCGAGTGCAGAGCTGTTTAATCACTTTCCCCACTGAGTTACCATACGCTATACAATATACTATGCAATGTACTAATATACAATACGGCTCACTTTTCCCACTTCAATGACAGAGCTGCCGTTTAATAATATTGTCGCGTTGTGGAAAGCAGGATGCGTGAGCGTAGGATTTCAGTGTGTATCATTTAATCATTTAACATTTGAAAGGCATACATTGTTGTATGAAATAAAATAGTATAGAGACATATGTACAATGTTCGATGCAGAATAGAAGTAACTGAGTTACCATACAATATAGTGCTGTGACAAACTGTCAAACAGGGCTTTAGTTTTTGAGATACCCCTACCGGAGGTAGAACAAAACACAACATTGTTTTTCCTCATCTCTAAGGTCTCCCATATATGAAATGGATTCTTGTATAAAAAAGAATTACTGCAAAAATAGGTCAATTGATAGATATTGTTATACACCCCCAAAGGAAAAAATAACCAAAATATAGCCTGGCCGTATGGGAGTTGAGACATATAAGCTCATGTAGATTAATAATACAAGCTCCAAGAGCTTTCAAAATTGGCATGCTAGCAGTCAGACAGTTGCTTAACCTAATAGAAAAACCTGGATGTGAATATCTTTATGCATGTAGGAAATATATACCTATGTACACATACTTAAAATAAGCGGAAATGTAAACAATTTATATCTATGCAAAATGTTCTCATTTACTTTGTAGTAGCTCTGCCATGGATTGTCATAGAAACACAGATGAGGGCTTTTCGGAAAGGTGTGGTTGTGCTGAATCCAGCAATACCCCATCTGTAAATATAGCATGCATGGTCATGGAGTTACATCAGTACATGTATGAGGTGTCCTAAATTAAAGAAAATGAAACATTGACATAATGAAGTCTTCAGTCCAAAGCCCATTATCAGTGGTGAGAAGCACGTTGACAAATTCAATGTTACTGATAGGTCCAGACCAGCAGAGGGCAGTAGAGCCTGCACTGCTTACAGTTTATTACAGTTGTGGTGTGGTCAACAATTGGCTACTGTTAGGCTACCAGTTGGATCCTGCTGTAGCTAGCTGCATCCTTGTCTTCATGGATACTTCATAACTTGACAGGTAAATCATTGCAAATATTATGTGATGTGAAAATGCTGAGACTAACTTTCCTAATCTAAGTAGCTAAATAGCCTAGCTTAACTACAAAGTAGTAGTAGTTAAGTTGAGTAGGCTATGATTAGCACAATTCTTACAGCTAATAATACCATAACGTTAGGTTACATGTTTAATTCAACATTTTATTACATGTGTGTGAAAATACTAATTCTGAAATGTATATTTTTCCTTTTTACTAGTCTCTTGAAACAATGGAGAATGTCTTACAGACATTGCATCCAAATCTGTGTATCATCTGTGGGAAACATTTGGAAAAAGGCAAGAAAAAAGATCTCTACATCCAAAGACCCACAGTAGAAGGCCTCCAATGCATACTTACTGTTGCTCAGCAGAGAGATGATGATGTTCATAAAACCCTGGCTCCCTATACGCAGTGATGGGCAGTAGCTAGCTACAAGTAGCGACGCTACATAGCTTAACTACAATTCTCAGTAGCGTGCTGGTAGCTCGCTACTTTTTAACCAGGGTAGCGATCTCTGTAGCGGAGCTATTTATAGAACGAAGTAGTAACGTAGCGACGAGAAACGTTACACGCTACTTTCGGGAGAAACAGTCTAGACTAGAAGATCTGCGAGGAGAAAAAAAAACTCCCCGTAAAAAACCCACTATGATTGGTTGGTTTGTTTAGATATGAGTGACGACTCACGATTGGGTATGGTAGGCCAAAACATTACGGGTAGGCCAATCAGAGGCAGGATAGGGCGGGACTCCAGCCGCAAAGCAGGAAGTGAAAATCAAAACACAGACGTATTGAATGAATGCAATTTAACGGATTACATGAACCAGTCTGCGCGAAATGGCAGAGGGGTTCGATGGCATTGATGAAGATGATGATGTCAATAACAACAATGACTCTCCATGGCCCTATCTGGGACACATTTATGAGTTTGACTGAAAAAACGGCTAAAACATATGCTGCTCTCTCAACACGTCCAGCACTAACTTGAGGACACATTCAGGTGAGCTGATGAAAATCAACTGTTCCCAAACAGCACACAAGTCAGTACACTTTGTCAACAGCTTTAACTAAGATAGCTGCTATCATGATGTTTCACTGTAGGCAGAAAATGAACAATATTATTGGGGTGGAGAAAAGAAAAAAAGAGGGAAAAGCAGTGGTTCTCAACCTGTGGGACAGGACCCCCAGGGGGGGTCCCCACATGATTTTGGGGCCATGGAATGTTTTGTGAGTTACATATTTAAATACATTTGGTCATTTAGCTGACACTTTCATTCAAAGCAACTTACAAATTGTGTACAACAAGTCAGTAGGAGTGGTACATATCTAGCAGCCAAGGATAAGTAGTATTGTTTGTCAGTGTCAAGCTTGAGTGTTATACTCTCAGTACATACTGTAGTAGTATAGACATATTAGCATAGTTGGTAGTAGTATATACATGGTAGCATAATACTAGTAAAATGAAGTAAAACAATTCAGATATTGAAGAAGTGTGTAATACAAGTTCATGTTAAAAGGATGACACAAAAAGCCAGACCGAGGGCTTGTTTCAGTTTTATAATAAACAATCAAACTGAGAATTTTTTTTCCTGCCTATTTGTTTGGTGGAAACTTGGTCACGAAGTAAAAAAAAAAAAAAAAAAAAAAAAGTAGTGCTGATGTAGCTAGCTATTTTTGCCATGTTCTTGTAGTGTAGCTTGCTACATTTCTCTGGGGATAGCTTCCATTGTAGTTGAGCTATATTTAATCGAGAGTAACTTGTAGTGTAGCTTGCTACATTTTCCAAGTAGCTTGCCCATCACTGCCTATACGGATGACATACTTTCCTCCAAAATAAATGTATCATATCATGTATCATGTAGAGCAAAATACAGTAAGACCAACATCAGTGAGCATCACGTTGTAAATGTTGAGAGTGAGAGCCTACCTGCACCAGTGTCATCAAGAAGACTGAGTAGGGTTGATACAACATCATTTAACATACAAAGAGATTGTTTCATTTGTGGGAAGGCCAGTACTCGACCAGAACCTCTGACAGCCATTACAACTGGTACAGGCAAGAGTACCAGAGACAAGGTCCTTCATGCAGCATCTGAAAGGCTTGATGAAGATGTACATCTTCGGCTACTTTCATACCCAGATCTCTTTGCGTATGATGCCAAATATCATAGAAGCTGCCGTGCACACTACATATCTGAACGAAATATAGCAGCTGCCAGGCGAAGACAAGAATAAAAAAAGCAAACCATTATCTATGACAACGCCTTTATTAAGCTCACTGAAGACATTGATAAAACAGTATTGTCTGAAGATATGAAAGTGATGACTCTAATCTCTTTGACTGATAGTTATGATGACATACTGAAGACCCTTTTCTGAGGAAGAAGATGAGACCATGGTCCAACACAAGAAATATAGATCCTGGAAACTGAAGGAAAGGCTCATACAGCATTACAAGGATAGGCTGGTATTTGTCGCATGTGCCGGAAAGTCAGATCTGGTGTGCTCTGAGAGTATGCCCGTTGGTTATGCAATGAGGGAAGCTGCCCAACTCACAGAAAAGACAGAAGACTGTGAGACAACACTTCCACAGACAAGTCAGAGTCTCTCTGAAACCCAAATATTACATAGGGCTGCAGACATATTGAGGAAAAGCATGGAGCAGGTTGAACATGACTGTAAATCATAAATGTCAGCAGTGATCGGCTATCGCGTCTCCAATGCAGCAGTATGTACCCAACATCCTGTATGACTTTGTGAACTGGTGTGTTGATTCACACACCCACAGACATTACCAAACATGTGATGAGGAACTAGCTTTGAAGGACAATCTGTGTGTGATTGCAATCTGCCATGATCTCATTGCACAGTGCTGTCACATCAAGACGCCAATCACACTGGGACTTGCCATTTTGATTCATCATGAGTTTGGTAGTAAGACACTCATCGATGAGCTCAGTGCAATGGGGCACTGCGTTTCCTATACAGAGGTTAGGCACTTCCTCACATCTGTGGCAGCAGACCAGATATCAAGGATAGAGAGTGGTGTCTACATCCCAACTGGCCTCACTGGAGTCTCTGAACACGGAATTGTTGATGGGAAGCATACAACACATGCTATGGCTTCTGTTGTGTACCGAAGAGGCCATGTCTCCACAGCAGATAAATGCCTGGCACGGGCCCCAGAGAGGTCTCTCACCACCTTAAACACATTTGACTTGAATGGAGATAAACTTCACAGGTACATTTTGTGTATTTCTTTTTTATCTGTTTATGTTATGTATTTGCTCAGTCACATGAAATACAAAAAATGTATGGGGGGGGGGGGGGGTCAGTATAAATGTATTTAGAGTATTCTGATTTGATATTTAATGCATATGATCACAAGCTTATCTTCTCATTTCAATTTTGATCTCCAAATCTCCAAAGCGGCCAGAACCACCTGAACTTCCCAAACTTGAGATACTGCACACAAACACAGCAGTCTATAAAGCTGTTTATAGCTGAAGATAGAGATCTGGTATGGAAGCTGGCCCGAAACATAAGAGAATCAGCAGCATGTCCCTGTATGGTCTGCATTCAATGCCTTCACGTCAGACACTGCTTGTCCAGTAGCCCGTGTACTCTACATGCCCTTCATAAGAGAATCACCCACATAAATCTACAAATCTACAAATCTATGATACGACTTGTACAGCGTGCTGCAGAACTGGGACAACACCATATTCTTGTGACTGCAGACCTAGCTATTTATAGAAATTGCCAATTTTGGACTGTCTGAAAGCCTAGAGGAGGCTTTTCCTGTGGCAAGAAAGTATGCCCTCCTCTTGTATGGCCAAAAGAAAATGGAGAATGGATGTCCTTGCACCAACCTGGATGAGCAGAGGTACACACTAGCATCTACCACAGATTCATCAGCTGCAAATCTACCCCCAACAGAAGATGCCTTCCAGCAACATGTGTTGAGAGCCTTATACCAAACAGCAGTGTGGCGTCACAGCCATCTGGCCAAGCCTCTTCTCTGGAACCCAGTTGGTAGAGGGTGAAGGCTCAGAGAAGATGGGTCCATTGAACCTGTGATGTTCCAGAAAGCACCGGCACCTAAGGAAGTTCGAGACATCACCCATCTGTACTGTAGAGATGGAAACTGCAATGATGCCAGCAAATGCCAATGTCTTTCAGTGGGCTTGACTTGCACTGAGTTTTGCTCTTGCTCTTTCCCTGACTGCCCAAATATGATCCATTTTGTCACTGATGATAATGTGGATGAGTGACAGTGATGTGTTGCTGTAGATTGAAATAAAGGTGTTCTATTTCAATTTCAACCTGATTTAATTGGATCTTTGTTTCCATATGAAGTATCATAAAATGTATCATATGAAATGTATAATTTATTAAATGTATTATAAATATATTAACATAGACCAGAACATTACCTCAAGTGACTTTACTTTGCAGTAACATTGAACTCGTCAACATGCTTCTCACCACTGATAATGGGCTTTGGACTGAAGACTTCATTATGTCAATGTTTCATTTTTCTTTAATTTAGGACACCTCATACTTTTACTGATGTAACTCCCTGACCATGCATGCTATATTTACACGTGTGGTATTGCTGGATTCAGCACAACCACACATTTCCGAAAAGCCCTCATCTGTGTTTCTATGACAATCCATGGCAGAGCTACTACAAAGTAAATGAGAACATTCTGCATATAATTTCATTTTTTACATTTCCGCTTATTTTAAGTATGTGTACATAGGTATATATTTCCTACATGCATAAAGATATTCACATCCAGGTTTTTCTATTAGGTTAAGCAACTGTCTGACTGCTAGCATGCCAATTTTGAAAGCTCTTGGAGCTTGTATTATTAATCTACATGAGTTTATATGTCTCAACTCCCATACGGCCAGGCTATATTTTGGTTATTTTTTCCTTTGGGGGTGTATAACAATATCTATCAATTGACCTATTTTTGCAGTAATTCTTTTTTATACAAGAATCCATTTCATATATGGGAGACCTTAGAGATGAGGAAAAACAATGTTGTGTTTTGTTCTACCTCCGGTAGGGGTATCTCAACATTTTGGGGGCATTGTCACTAGGCTAATATACAATACGCTATAGTGCAAAGCAGAAATGGGAGATGTGGCGTGACAATGCTGCTCAGCACAGTCTCTAACTAACAGTAAGAAGCATTTTGGATAAAAGTATTCTGTACTTCTGTATGACAACAATGTATGCCTTTCAAATGTTAAATGATAAATGATGCACGCTGAAATCTACGCTCACTCATCCTGCTTTATTCATTCTTTAATTCAGCAACATTAATGCGCAATGTGAAAGGCAGTGGGGCAAGTGATTAAACAGCTCTGCACTCAGAAGATGTGGCACGACCATTGCTGCTGCAGCGTTGAAGTGGGGAAGTGGCAGTAAAACACAGCAGCCTCGGCGTTTCCGCGTCTGGGGCTGCCGCGGGGCGGGGCCGCGGCGTGTCACGTGGCCCTCGCGGCCAATCAGGGCAACCCCGGAAATCAAATCCGTTGCGGAAGTGGTACACGCCTCCGGCGTTGCAGCTGGAGGCTACTCACTACACCCGTCAGTACATAATATGACCCGTGCCGTGCGTAACGTAAGCACGCAGGACAAGAGGGGCGTATGTAGCCTAACGTTAAGTAGTCCCTCTACTACTCCATACATTACAGAGACCGTTGTGTTTACATCAGGGTCCCCCATTTTCAATTCATCATGACATTTATGACATACAAGACATACAGATATACAGATATATATCATGACATTTATGATAAATGTCATATGACATACAGATATACAGTCAGTATTGTTACATCTGATGGAAACAGGGGGACCCTGATGGAAACAAGACAAACGTCTTTCTCAGGTCTGCATCCCCTTAACAATTGTATGTATTGAGTCGTACTGTATTGTACCCATTCTGCAATCTGTTAAATAAAGTTTTCATTCATTCATTCATGCTTCTTCTGTCCCGCAGTTGGTTTGATGTATAATGGAGTTTCTTGAGTTTGTTAATTGTTAGTAGTTGTGCAATGTTTAACTTAATTAACTTACTTTGCGGAATCGTTGAGTAGATTCGTTGAATCTCCCGCAGTCCAAACACACTGAACCTACACACCTGTGCCTACTTATTATTTGATGGCGTGATGTGACCCATGACCATTGTGTTACTGCCCCCTTGTGGCGTGGCATACCCCCCCAAAATATAAACCTGGTATTTCAGAAAATAAACCACCTATTGGTTTCAACTCAGTGATTCAAGTTATTGCAATGATACACGCGTCTTCTTTAATTTAAGCCATTATCTATTTAATACAACTTGCTGTTGCCAAGGTGACTGGACTGTATATCTTGACTAGTCACAGGCCAAGGAAACTATTAACAATAGTTTATATCTGTTAGGAATTGTACTATACTTTTTTTTCAATTGAGGGGGACCCTCATTTTCAATGATAGCATCATACATTACAGAACATTCAATAATTTAAAGTAAACAGTCAAACAAGAGCAGTCATACACAAGATAAAATAAGATAAGATATTCCTTTATTGATCCCCTTGGGAATTCAGGGGACATTCAAAAACACAACAGTATAGTACAAATAAATAAGATGATGAGACAGTAGCAGGTCAAGGGAAACAGTTACAAGTTGACAATGTTCTTCTGTTGTTGATCAATAATCTAAAACAGTTACAAGTTGACAACGTTCTGTTGTTGATTATTCATCTAAAACAGTTACAAGTTGACAATGTTCTGTTGTTGATTAATAATCTAAAACAGTTACAAGTTGACAATGTTCTGTTGTTGATTAATGATCTAAAACAGTTACAAGTTGACAATGTTCTGTTGTTGATTAATGATCTAAAGCTCCCTAATGAGACAAAAGTACAACATGTTAGGTCCGTTTGCAAGAGACTCCTGCATCAACACAAAAAGCCGTCTTTCCAAGTTCAGTCCTCCTGACACAGGGTGCCTGAAGACACAGACAGTCACTGGAGCGCGTCACACGCAGACCAGTATTCCACTGCAACATAGCTGAGATATAAGATGGCAATTTACAGAGTAGGGCTTTATAAATATATAAGTACCAATTGTTATCATGCCTGTCGGTTAATGAGGAGGACCAACTGACCTTAGCATAAAGGATACAGTGGTGAGTGGTGTAGTATTGTAGGGTTGTAGTGTTGTATTGTTGTAGTGTTCAGAGTAGACTATAGTGTTGTAGTGTTGTAGTGTTCAGACTAGTGTTGTAGTGTTGTAGTATTGTAGTGTTGTAGTGTTGTTGTAGTATTGTAGTGTTGTAGGGTTGCAGTGTTGTAGCGTTGTAGGGTTGTAGTGTTGTAGTATTGTAGGGTTGTAGGGTTGTAGTGTTGTATGGTTGTAGTGTTGTAGTATTGTAGTGTTGTATGGTTGTAGTATTGTAGGGTTGTAGGGTTGTAGTGTTGTAATGGTGTAGTTTGTAATCCTGTGTAATGCACCTTTACTGCTTTTGTGCTACGCATGCAGTTGTTTTCAGTTTGACGTGGCATCTTGTTCCACAGACTCTTGTGGTTTCCTGTCTTTGCACCACACACATCTGCACACAAGGTCAAGAGAACATTGTGGGTAACACCTTTAAGAAAGCGAGAGTGGTTCTTGTTTTAAACAAGTTGCACAAGGGAGTTGCCCATAGGCAGAGGGTATACGTAAGGCCAGGCGAGGCTATGCCCACCCAAACCAGCAGCCCCAGTCTGCGCATTATTATAGGCAGCCTAGGCTACGATATTGTGTGTGTGGGCTGCTGCAGCCCGGTGGTGACAATACGCAAGGGTCGGCCAACCAAGGTGTCAATGGCAGTATAGGTGTGGTGGCCGTTTAACATTCCAGACTGCAGGCAGTAACCAATCACGCCGCATCAAAATGGGGGACCCTGATGGAAACAAGACAAACGTCTTTCTCAGGTCTGCATCCCCTTAACAATTGTATGTATTGAGCCGTACTGTATTGTACCCATTCTGCAATCTGTTAAATAAAGTTTTCATTCATTCATTCATTCATCATCAAACTAACCGATGCCAGTCTGGTCTTCAAAATCCTCCATGGTCTAGCCCCACCCCCACTTTCCGATTTTTCACCTCCAGGTTCACCAGAACTGTTGTACCGGGTGACTTGGCTGTTCCATTAAGCCTTAATGATTAAGGACAAGTACATTTAGCAAATCAGCCCTCTCCGTGAGAGCTGCCAAGACCTGGAACTCCATTCCAAGTTACATGCCGCCTGGGCATAACACGGATCACCTGAGGCCAAGGGCTTGCTCTACGAGGGCATGATGAGACTGAGTCAGAGTTAATCAAATCGTGGAAACTTTTTAGAGCTACTATGTACATTGTTTTCAAAGCAGCTTCACATTGAAAGTGATCTCACAGACAAACTTAAAGCAGAAAAGATCATTGGTGCGCGAAACGTTGTATTTTTTTTGTTGCATTAAGGTAAGACAATGGTTAATCATATTGGATGTCTTCATTTGAACAATTAATTTGCACTATATGAAATGAGTGGGGCTCACTGTAGTAGCCTAGCCCTAGTGGGTGTGTGTATTGTATGAAATCAGAACCTGGACAGCACCGTTTGCGTGCACCATTTGCGTGCAAGCAAAAAAGAAAAAGGAAAAATGTTGCGCGCTTCGAGCAACTCGCATCCCATCTATAGCCTACCCTAATGTCCAGCTCACCCGCCGCCTATGGAGTTGCCTATAGGTCCTTCACTCTTCTCCCTTTACATGTTACCACTGGGTGATATCATCAGAGAACATAATGTAGCTTTCCATAGCTATGTGGATGATACACAACTGTACATATCTGCTGAACCAAATGATAGCCTATACAGCTATTAACTCCATTACAGACTGCTTATTGGCAATAAATAAATGGATGAGTAAGAACTTCCTGAAACTAAACGAGGGGGAGCTCCAGTAGCTCACCACGTACCGCGAGTGCTATTTCAGCACCGTGGACAACCGTGCTCGTCACGGATCTGGGGCTGAGCGAGTTCGAATCCCGGACTGCAGCCGTGCCTTTCCCAGAGTGTCTTCCCCCCCATCTGAACCCTTTCAGCCTGCTTCTGTCGGTCGAACTTGACCAAGTATAAATGCGATAAACGTATAAAAGAGCCAGGGAAATGACCAAAGTAAAAAAAAAAAAAAAGAAACTAAACGAGAACAAAACTGAAATTCGAATTATCAGCCCCAAAACTAAAAAAGAAACGTTAATAAAGAACCTGGAAGGACTAACCCCTTGGATCAAATCTGAGGTCACAAGTCTCTGGGTTATCATAGATTCAGAAGTGAACTTCAATTCTCATATTAACAAAGTGACCAAAACATCGTTTTTCCATCTCAGAAATATAGCAAAAGTATGACCATTTATTAATCAAAACGATGCTGAGAAGCTAATTCATGCATTCATATCTAGCCGGTTAGACTACTGTAATGCACTTTTCACAGGTATCCCTAAGAAAACCACAGAGAGGCTTCAGCTAGGGATGTCCCGATCGCCTTTTTTTGCTTCCGATCCGATCCCGATCATGTGATTTTAAATATCTATCGATCCGATCGTTTCCGATCCGATCTTTCACATTAGTAATCAATTTTGACGCATTTTTGTCAGAAACTGGCGGAGCGAGACAAGCCCCTCTGTTGCCTATGGAAACTGGCGCGAGCTCGGAGGCTTTTGTTATTACATTCACCCTGAGAAATGTGCTTCTGCTTCATATGAGAAATATTAAAAGTTTCAATATATGTTTGCACATTAGTATACATTCAGTGTTCGACTTACGTAATGGTCCATTCTGGTCTGAAACGCCGACGATAATCCTCAGTCACGTTATCCTCCAGGTGAAAAGTTAGTCTGAAAACTTCGCCTCCAGCCTGTCCTTGCAAACATTGCAACTGGCTTGACTTTCTATTTTAAAATGCTTAGTTCCAAACCTCTGACATTAAGTCTAGCTGCTCAAGTCAGTGGATATTAACCGTGTTAGCTCGCAGCATGCTTCACTGAGTCTCCACAACATAGCAGAGAGTAGCGTTAGCGTTAGTGTTAGTGTTAGCTCGCGGCATGCTTCACTGAGTCTCCACAACATAGCAGAGAGTAGCGTTAGCGTTAGCTCGCGGCATGCTTCCCTGAGTCTCCACAACATAGCAGAGAGTAGCGTTAGTGTTAGCGTTAGCTCGCGGCATGCTTCCCTGAGTCTCCACAACATAGCAGAGAGTAGCGTTAGCGTTAGCTCGCGGCATGCTTCCCTGAGTCTCCACAACATAGCAGAGAGTAGCGTTAGCTCGCGGCATGCTTCCCTGAGTCTCCACAACATAGCAGAGAGTAGCGTTAGCGTTAGCTCGCGGCATGCTTCACTGAGTCTCCACAACATAGCAGAGAGTAGCGTTAGCGTTAGCTCGTGGCATGCTTCCCTGAGTCTGTTGTTGTGATGTGGAGCGTGTAGCCAGTCTAAATTAAAGGGATGTGTTTGTTGCAGCGGTGTAAATTAAAGGGGAATGTGTTTGTTGTGGACAATAATTTCTGCTCTGTGTGACAATAAATACATTAATGATGATATATTATATGTAATTTAAAACCAAAACTAAGGCCTCCGTATGAGTTTAAGACGTGGACATGGTCATGTTTGTTGAATAAAATTTTTCTTTTTTTGACTGCCGATTTTTATTATAATTTTTTCCCGATCCCCGATACTCTGAAAAGCACGTGATCGACGCCGATCCCGATCACGTGATCGGATCGGGACATCCCTAGCTTCAGCTAATCCAAAACTCTGCAGCCCGACTGCTAAAACCAAAAGGAGAGAGCACATTACAAGGTCCTTCTCCTTACATACAAAGCCCTAAATGGACAGGGACCTAGCTACATTGCCAACACTCTAATAAATTACAGGCCAGCAAGAACACTGCGATCATCAGCTGCTGGACTGAGGCTCCCAGAAACAGTCAAAAGAGGATCGGTGATTTATCGGCCTTTATCAACTACGCCCCAAAACTATGGAACAAACTGCCCAAAAACATCAGGGAAGCCAACTTGCTAGACAGCTTCAAAAAACAGCTTTGCTCATGCATATGAAACACCAGGGACATCCTGACACAAATTGTACTTTACCTGCACTTTTCTTACCCTGCCTACTTTTATACACTTCCTATCAAATTCATGTGTCGGTTCTATGCAAATTTTATCTCACTACCTCCTATACACTGTCATTTTAAGAACGCCGCTCTGTTGTAATTCAAAACGGAACTTTGTAAAGAAAATTAAGAGCGATGCACTGCTATGTTGTTAAGTTGTGAGCGACATACTGCTCTGTTGTTCTATAAGGTAATTTAGAACTGTACTTTGTAAAGAAACTCAAAGTGTTAAGAGCGATGCACTGTTCTGTTGTATGAACTTTGTAAAGAAACTCAAAGTGTTAAGAGCAATGCACTGCTCTGTTGTATGTTAGAACTTTGTAAAGAAACTCAAAGTATTAAGAGCGATGCACTGCTCTGTTATATTTTTTGTATTGCCTATTTTTAAACGGAATCAAACCGCACTTTTTTTACTCTATATTCCATTTTATTATTTTTATTACTGAAAAACTGTGATTTACCATACCTTGCTACCTCTATCTTTTTTATGCTCGCTTATGCCTGTATTTCTTACTGTTGTGAAGCACTTTGAACGATAGGTTATGTATATAACCTAGTTATATGAGTACTGGCTGAGCGTCTCGCTCTTCGCCATATTGAGATATACCTCATCTCCAGTACCTACTGTACTTCATTAACGAAACAAAACACCCATGCACTTGACCAGGCCACGCCCCGGTGTATCCCTATAAGGCACCAGGCGTGGTCACACTCACCCTTCCTCGGGAAAAGGTTTCCATCAAGAAAAACCCCACCAAGGGACCTCAGGGCACGCTAAGAGCGAGACGCTCAACCTATCGTTATATACTCGTACTGGCAATCGCGTCTCGCTCTTCGCCATATTGAGATATGGGGCAGAGCAGACGCGAGGCCCAACAAATGTACCCCCTGAGGACCCGCAAGCCCTACCACCAGGGGGAGGGGAGTCCCGTCACCCTCCCTTCCTAGTGAAGAGGGGGCGGCAGTCAACTCCACCCAAGTGCGAAAAAGAGGGAACTAGAGACCCCTAAAAACGCACAGCACAGGCGGGACCACGTGTGACACATCACCTCGTGGCACACACCCACACACCCCTGCTAACCCACCGAAGGGTGGGATGCAGGGGAGGTCCCAGTCCTCAGAACCGCCTGGGAACAGAACCCCCAGTCATGTCCATGAGGTAAAACCTAACAAAGGGACCCGGGGAGGACCAGGAGGCCGCAGCACAGATGTCCTCCACCGAGGCCCCCCCTAACAAGGCGGCAGAGGCTGACACCCCACGAGTGGAGTGCGCCCTGACACCCCCAGGGGGGGCCAGCCCAGCCAACGTGTAGCAAAGGGCAATGCCCTCGCACAACCAATGTGACAGGCGCTGTTTTGACAGTGCCTTACCAGCGCGAGAGCCACCGTAACAAACAAAGAGCTGATCGGTAGCCCCGAGGTCCTGAGTCCGGCTGAGGTAAACCCCCAAAGCCCGGACTGGACACGACAGGTGAAGGCTCGCCTCTAACTCACCAGCGTGAGGAGGCGGATGAAATGCCTGAACCACAATATCCCTGGAGCGAAAGAACTCCGGATATTTTTTGGCACGAAGACTGGATTAGGCCTCAGAGTCGCACCGCTATTGACACAAATAGACAAGCACTCAGGCCGCACCGAGAGAGCACAAAGCTCACCCACGCGCTTAGCGGAGGTGATGGCCAGCAGGAACGCAGTCTCGAAGACAGCTGTTCCAAAGATGCCTGCTCAAGAGGCTCAAACGGGGCCTCGGACAACCGGCCGAGGACCAGTTGGAGGTCCCAACTCGGAGATAGAGAACGTTCCACCGGCTTAAGGCGCAGAGTGCCAAGCAGGAAACGCTTCACAAGAGGGTGGCTGAACAACGTAACGCCCTCAAACCCCCTCATGACAAGAAGATATAGCCGCGACCCTCACCGTCGAAGCCGACAGTCTATCCAAAATAGACTGAAGGAAGGAAAGGACAACGTCCAAGGGGCAGGACACCGGTTCCCAGCCCCCCACCTTACACCACTCTTGGAAAATACGCCACCTACCCGCGTAACCTGCGATAGTGGAGGGAGCATGCGCCTTCCAGATGGTGTCGACCACAGAAGGGTCCATCCTCTCCAGACTCACCCTCTCACCAGCCAAACCATCAGAGGCTGGCCCAGCACAGGGAACTGACACAGAGACCCGTGCGCCTGAGAGAGGGCCCGCGACGACCAAGGAACAGGCCAAGGCGGGGCTAACAAGAGCTGGATCAGGACCGGGAACCACTCAGCTGTGCCCCAGTACGGCGCGAACAGGACCAAGGTCCTGCGCTCCCGACGTATCCGCACCAACAACTGACCTATCAGATGTATGGGGGGAAAAACTTACAGAATCCCAGGCGGCCACGGCATCGGTCCCAGACCTGCCCGACTATGTCCCGACGTAATCCCCACTCGTCAGGGTGAGGACCGCCCCGCGACATCACACCTGTACCCACATTCACCCTGCCGGGGATGTGGAGAGCCCTCAGGCTGCGCAGATGGAGAACGCCCATAGCCAGCCGACCGCTGACGTCGTATTGTCCGTCCTGATCAAAACACCGTTTGAGGACCAGAAGGACCGCCTTCAATACGACACATTGAACGTAGCGCAGACCGGGCAGCATGGTCTTGCCAGCTGCCCCCTACTGCGTCGGCCCGACGTGTCCCCAGCAATGTTCCCTCAAATTTTTTTTCGGTCTGAGCAAACACTCAAACCTCCTGAGCAGACATCAGCAACTACTGAGCAACATATGTCACCTGCCAATTAACCGGTTAGTTGATATGCGGCGGTTTGTAAAACATCTGAGAATCTTAATTTCCCTTAATGTCTAACATAAAAATATACATTTTGCTGATACAGAGAAATAATACAAAAAGGCATGTTATATTCCTTAATAAAATATTTATTTGACCATTGATTGACGATACAGAGCATAGTCCTTACTTTGGCTGGGTTGGCGGCGGCGGTGTGAGTCGTGTCACTAACTTTTGTCTTTTTAGGAGGCTGACTCGTCATTATTTTATTAAGTGAATTATCATGCGACTTCAAGGGTGACCATATTGTGATTTTTTTTAAAGAGACACTCTGCCTTCAGCCTCAAGATACTATGATACTCAAAGTTTACTCAAAGATGCCTTATCATTATAATATATTTAAAGTATGCCTCCTCTGTATGGATATAAAATTATTGTTTATATTATTTTATATAACAAAATAATATCTCTCTATAACCAAAGTGTTACGGATGTGTTGGCAGAGGGCCCAAGCGCAAACAGATACGAGGGAGAGGTAGATATGGATTGTCAAAAGTGAGCACTGCTCCTTTAATCTTGAACACTTCGAGCCAGGGGTGAAGTGTAACAAAAATAATCCAATTTAAACAGAGGGCAGCAACAAAGATATTTACAAAAATACGTCCAAAGGCAGCAGCAAAAATACAAAAACAAATAATAGCACAGCTGGGCCCTGTTTCTTGTACCTGGATAACTGAGTTAGCCGGATAACTTTAACTGGATAACTGGGTTAGCCGGACTTTCCGGTTTCATGTACGTGGATTTTCCAAATCACCATGACAACATATCCAAAAGTTTGAGCCTGGTCGAAAGCAGAGTTCAAGTTCAACTTAGCCGGATCACGCAGAGCCACGCCCCCGCAAAGAAAGTGACAGGTCGTTTCCTGAAACTATTCCCACAGTCTACGATCTGCATTATACCATCCTGAATTACGTTTTTGTGCTCCATTCTTCCAGAGGGGGCTTTTGAAATGTAAAATAGACCCAAAATGCTGTGGATTAAAGCAATTTATCAAACTCCAAAAGCAGCAGTTATTACTAATGGCAATACATCTGATCCGTTTCTCTTAATGAGAGGAACAAGACAGGGGTGCCCAATGTCAAGCTCATTATTCGCAATAATAATAGAAATTTTGGCTGCATCTGTACGAGACAACATTAACATAAAAGGAGTGTATATCGATAAGGTTGAACACAAAATATCTTTATATGCTGACGACATTGTTCTATACATTGAGCAACCAGAAAACTCCTTATTACATCTGTATAACACAATCGAACAATTTGGAAAGTACTCAGGATACAAGATAAATTATAATAAATCTAATGCATGTCTCCTACATATGAAACCAACAAAAGAAATGCAGAAATCCTACCCATTTAGATGGTCACCAGGAGGCTTCAAATACTTGGGAGTACACTTTACACCGCAATTAAATGATTTATTTGAAAAAAAATTACACTCCTCTTACAATTGAAATTAACACAGATCTAGGTAGATGGGACAAACTACCCCTATCCCTTCTAGGAAGGATAAACGTCATCAGGATGAATATCCTTCCGAGATTGAACTTTCTCTTTCAAAATGTACCCTGCTACCTATCTATAACATATTTTAACATATTGAATAAACGTATCTCAAAATTTATTTGGTCCAATAAAAAACCAAGGATTAAATTACTGACTCTTATGAAACCTGAGTCCATGGGTGGTCTAGGTCTTCCCAATCTCCAACACTACTACTGGTCAGCCCAACTTCGAAATATAGTATCATGGTCATTGGGAGGACCAGACTCACACTGGATACAGATAGAAGCGGGACAGGTTGATCCTTTACCTCTAAACTCTCTTTTTTTTATAAAGAATTTTGACAAAATAGAAAATATAAAGCAATATTTCACGGTTGTGAATACCCTATCTGCATGGAAAGATTGCTCGAAAAAGTTTGGCATAACTAAATGCATCTCTGTTTATTCACCTATTCATCAAAACCCTGACCTAAAAAAATATTTTCATTCAACTGATATAAACAAGTGGAGACACTTGGGGGTAACTCAACTTAAAGACCTTTTTCATAAAAACTGGAAATTAAAAGCATTTCAGGAGCTAAGAGAAGAATACAACATTCCTAACTCAGACTTCTTAAAATATATGCAAATTCAAAGCACTTTAAGTTCACTTACTAAAGAAAACAAGTTAAGCTTTGAAATGACAGAATTGGAAGAAAAACTAACTACCTCATCCACAATTAAAGGTAAAATCAGTGAACTATATGAAATTCTAACTAATGAATGCCAAACAGTCTTCCCAGCTCTATTAAGATGCTGGGAGACGGACCTGGCAACGAAATTTGAAGAAAACAATTGGCAAGATATCTGCGATCGAACTTTCTTTCCCTTTACAAGCAATAAGATCAAAGAAAGTAATTTCAAATTTATTCATAAATTCTACCTTACTCCTGTAAAAATGCACAAAATCTCGAAAGAAAACTCACCAAATTGCCCAAGATGTAAAATTAAAGAAGGAACATTTCTGCATATGTTCTGGCAATGTAGCAAATTGAAGCATTTCTGGAACAAGATCCACTTATTTACTAAATCTGTCATGGAGTTGGAATTTGAGTTATCACCATGTGTCTATCTATTAAATAATATAACAAACTGCCACTTAGACCAAAAGAAATGCAGACTGTTGGTATACATAACATATTTTGCAAAGAAATGTATACTTCTTCTATGGAAAAATGAAATCGCACCAACATTCAATATGTTCATAGAACAAATATCTCAGTTTCTTCCCTTAGAAAAGATAACGCTTGAAAAGCACAACCAGGGTCACTTATTTCAAGAACTCTGGAATCCACTCTATACTCAACTGGAAACTCATAATGTAGTCCTATAAATGTGTCATATCTAAATAACAGACGTGGAGTTTTAGCAGATTAGATTAGCTGATCTGTTGAGGCTCTTTGTCTGCGTGTAAGTGCCTGGTTGCCTGCGCATGGCTGTCAAACCCTGCCCCCACGGGGTCGGGTCTGGGAAAGGGAGCTGAACACGCAGCGGCCCGGACCCTTCTCTGTCGGAGTAGCTATCGATAAGCGGGTGTGAGCAACTGGGTGCTATAAACTGTCACTGTTTACAATACCGACATTTGCACTTTTATTCCTTATTCCTTATTTACTTATGATTTACCTACTGTCCCTTTATTTTATTTTATTTTACTTTATTTTTATTATTATTATTAATTTTTTTGTCTAATTGTTTATTTGTGTGTATGTGGGCAAGTGTATGTGTATGTGTGTGTGTGTGTATGCCTGTATGCGCGTGTGTGCGCGTGTACGTGTGTGTATGTCCCAGTGTGTGAGTGTGAGTGAGAGATGGGAGAATGGATTGAGTGGGGAGCACAAGGAAAATTGTTAAAAATTGTTCATGAGAGTGACACTGAACATTCTGTAGATCTGTCGATTGAATGTGAAACCTCATGAAAAATAAAAAGATTTCAAACAAAATGCTGATACTAAATTCACTTTGTCCTAAATAATGCACGTTATATATACCGTGGCGCTCGCTCGTGCGATGTACACATTATGTGGTTATTTTAATTGTAACTGGGATTAAGATGTCTGATGAGATACGCTGTTTGACGGATTTGAGAAATTGAATGAGCCGTTGACGTCACATTAATGAATGAGGATAAAGAGATAAACTTCATTCATAACAAAGGATATTCTAAACACGGGTCTCTCGTTCATTAATGTATAAACAATGAATTTATCCCATCTGGCACAGTGGTCCAGCGGTAGTGCTCAAGCCTGCCAACCCAGCGACCCGGGTTCAAAACCCGGTCTTTCCAATATGATTTTTTTGAATATAATATTAATGATTATACGCCAAAGTAGCCTGGTTTTAAGTTAAAATATTATAAATCTACATGCATTGAGGATGTCATTCTTTATATAGCTCTCAACGTGCACCAAATTGAATTATTCCTATATTGCAAAAAGAAGGAGACGACTAGGGTCTTGAACCCCGGTCGTCTGTGTGAAAGTCAAAAGAACAACCCGTTAGACCACATTGGAGATAAGTTAAAGATTGACTATACATCAATCAATGGGTAAGAGAGCCGTATCGTAATTCTGTATAACAGTTAACTAATTATTTTCGCTAGCAAGATCTCATTTGATTATTCAATCCAGCAGGCAAGTTTAAAGAAATATAATCTGATTGATTGAGGTAATGAGGGATTTAAAATTAGCCTATAGATAACGCATTTAACTTGTCGGCGAGGCGATTGAGCCGTACTGCAATATGTTAATAAAGTTTTAAATCAATTAATCAATCAATGCCGCTAGAGAATCAGGATTTCTGCGATCGACACCTGCTGTCTTCTCAGCTGAGGCGGGCGCGCGCACTGATCCTGAGAATCAAGTCTGGCTTGAGTTAACGAGACTGAATCCACCTTCTTGGAACAGGAAAATCCCGGCTTCAAACATCGGGTTAACTGAAGCTGGATAATGACATCTTGATCGACTTAGTTGAACCACGTACAAGAAACAGGGCCCTGAAGAATTGGCAGAGGGCTAAATACGAATAACAAATAATAATCTCATAAAGAGAGCAAGTCCAAAAGGCACAAACAAAACACTGCAAGGCAGGCTAGGAAAAACATGAACAACTGACTACAAATTAAAACCCTAACAAACAAAATGAACACTCCACGAAAAACAACGAAGGGAGGAACAAACAAAATAAACACTAGGAACACTTACTACAAAAATACTGGAAGGAGTAACAGGATCACAGGAACAGAGGAACTAGACAGCAAACACTAGTAGGGAATCCAAACAATGAACCGACAAAGAGAGAATGGCAAACGAGGCAGATATACACACACTGATTGACACAAGAGGGTAATTGGGAACGAGACACACCTGATGGGGAAAGCTGAACTAACACACAGGGGTAAGGAAAACAAAAGGCCAAACACACACTGGGGAATAAACTAGACTAGAAATCAAAATTACAATTACAGAGAGAACACCATACAAGGGACAAATAAAACAATTACAAAGGGAACGAGACTAAAGACAAAACAAAGTTAAAAGACACGGGAGACAATAAGATCGATACAAGAATGTCCAAAGGTGGGGGCTGGTGAAGAGTAGAGGAGAAAAATCCTCGCAAGGGTGGGGGCTGTTGAGGAGAGGAGACAGGGAAGAAGGTCCAGGGACAGGCGAACCCTCACACAAAGTTACTCAACATGCTGTATTATGCCTAAAGTAATCTGACAAATCGCAAGAAAATAACTAAATCAACCTATGACAAAATAATATATATTTTCAAGTCTTACTTGACAAAATAAATAACAAGAAAAATATGAAGTAATGTTCTAAATAATACCTCTTCTGTATTAGAAAATCCAGCTTTAAAAAATATATCTTTATCTTTTCAATGTAATGTAAATTATAAAACAGTAACCTCACAAGGATACTAATTTAAAAGTGCACTATGCAGTTTCAGATTTGTTGCAATTAGTGTACTAAACTAATTTATTACACACATAACCCTTTGATTGTATCATAAGCATCTTATCAAACCAAAACATCATTTTGAGGCATCAAAATAGTTTAAAATTATTTTCTTTCTCTCTCTGTATAGCTGCATTCTTCAATCAATTCGGTCAACTTTGCCATCAAACTCTCGCCTCGCACTGCTTTGTTTGTAATGTTTTGCTGTGTCCATGTGAGCTTTGAGATCGCCAGCACCTTTATTAGACACATAAACATATGGTCAAGCTTTGCACGCGTTGCACTCCGCTTCCAATTAGTCTCGACCGGGATGATAAATTGGAAGTTTTCTCTGCAGTTCATCTGTAATGTACATTTTCGCGTTTGCATTGTGAGGAGCCAGCAATGCTGGTCGGATCTGTCCACTTCCTCATCTGTTGTGTGTGTCTGTGTGAGCGTGCAGTAGCGCTGCCCACAAAGCACTGAAAGCGGGGCTTCTCTTGGTAACGTCACACGCAACAGGGTTAGGGATGGTTAGGGATCAAATTTTTTTGCTCCCTATCCGATCCCGATCATGTGATTTTGAGTATCTACCGATACCGATCTTTCCCGATCCGATAAAAAAAAATCAAAAATCAAAAATATATATATTTTTTTGTATCCCAATTTCTCACATTACATTCACCCTGAATGTTGACGTTATCCAGGTGAAAAGTTAACTTCATTCAAGCGAGGCATTGCAATCCTTGACATAAATCATTTGATGTATAATTAAATCAAAGGAAATGCGTTTGGGTCTGAGTGTGGCTGGTCTGCCGTTCTGATGCTGGATACTATTGGTTTGTTTTGGCAAAATTCTTCTGCTCTGTGTGACAATAAATAAATGAATGATGATATGCAATTTAAAACCAAAACTAAAGCCTCAGTATGAGTTTAAGACGTGAACATGGTCATGTTTGTTGAATAAAAAAAAGTAAAAAAAAAGATTTTTATTTTTTTTTCGCAACCGATTTCAGATGTGCACGGGAGCGTTTTGCCATGTGCGCGCATCACGGACAGCGCCGTAACCGTCCTAGGATGGAACCTCCAGAGCGTGTCGATAACATGCTCTGAGAGGGATGCCCATAGTACTCCACCCGTTGACTGGGAAGAGGAGTACTCTACTTCCAGTCTACAGCAAACCCCAGGCTGGTGAGGAATTCCACCACCTGCCTGGTATGAGACCTGACGATCCACCTTGACCGCCAAGGACCAGAACGTCGTCAGGGCAGAATACACTTCGTAACCCCTGACGACGCAGAGGCCCCAGTGCTGCCTCCACGCACTTGGTGAAGATGCAGGGAGCCAGAGAATAGGCGAACGGCAGCCTCTGGTACTCATACGCTAAACCCTGCAAAGGAAGCGTAGGTAAGCCCTAGGATGGAAGATCGGGGATGCGAATACGCATCCTACAGGTCTATGGAGGAGAACCAGGCCCCCACCTGACAGTGTTCAACAGGTAGGAGACGGTCCAAAATGCTGAACCTTCCCATGGGACAGGTCCAGCATGGGTCTGACACCCCCCCCTCCCGATTTCTCGGGCACCAGAGAATACCGGGAGGAAAACGCCATGACGATGGCTTGCTTCACCCACAGAGATTGGATCTCGTTGACCAGAGCTGTCACTGCTGGTGACCCTCACAATAGGGTCTGTACCAAACCTGAAAACGGGTGGGGTTGTGTAAACACAAGTCCCCGCCTCAGCGTTCTCTCCATCCACCTCGACATATGGTACTGTTGTAGCCATATGTGATGATACTCCCAAACGCACCTGCCGCCATTTGGCGCTGGTCCGCTAGGAACTGTAGATAGGCGGCCCGGTCCCACCCGCTGTGCGTAGCCAACCCTGGACCCGCTAACCGTGCGAGCAGAGCGTTCCGTGGAGTCGGGACATCGGACCCTGACACTACCCACGAGGCAATCGCACCCAAGGGGGGACCCCGACAGAAAGGGCCGGTTTGATACGGGGGAAGCTGACATCATACTAGGTGACAAAAGCTCCCTCACTGAACACCCCTCCAGCATGCTGAGGAGTTGTTCTGCAGCTGGACATGCAAGGTGTGAGGCCCCCATGGGTTCCTACACACCGTAGCCCTGCAGTGATATTACTACCACCCAAATCACGCGTGCCTGCCAGACCACTGCGGGCTCTCCGGAGTGGGAGGCATCAACGTGATACCCGGCCTGGCAAAGGCAAGGTCGGGGAAGCCTGCACTGTTTGCCTCAAGAGGTCTCGAGCCCCCCTGCTGACAACCCTTGTAGTTGACAGACGTAACACCAGGCTCAACCAAACACAGACGCAGAACGTGTGGCGTGGGAGCCGCTTGACAGCACAACATTCTCACGGACAGACCCAGTCTCAGCCATCAACTGGGTGTCAGCCCCTGTCCCCATGAGAAGCGAACGTGGGGCCGCTTGCGCTTCATTGAAGACACGCGGCCTGCAGCCAAAGGAAACAAATCAGAGCCCCTTTTCCGCTGGTGTTGGGGGAGGGAGTGACCGGAGAGCGGGCTGCACACAGCCGGACGGCGGCGGTTTTTTAGGGCGTGCTCATCCAATGTAGCCGATCCCTCGGCCGCCAAGGCTGTCGGCCTTGTGGACACTTGTTGATGTTGAGCCCAGGGTACATCAGGCGGGGGAAACATGGCCGCTGGTCGAGGGCCTCGCCACAGCCGCTGGCGAGGCCATGCTCTCACCTCTGGCTGCGCGGCGTGAGGCGGTGTGGGGCCTAGGTCAAATACCGCCCGCGCTCCAGCGGAAGACCAAAGTTCCTCTGCAGAGAGGGGAGCCCTGAGGAGGGAAAATTCTTTTTAACTTCTCACCCCCTCAAAGGGAGACTAATCCAACCAAAATGTCTGTAAACAAGCGTTGACAGCATCCTAGCCCTCCCTGCGGTTATAGCTTGCGGCTAGGTCAAAGCTAATAACGTCAAAACCTCGCGCAATGTTTCGACGTCGGCTGGCCTTCACGGCCCCGCCACCAGACACCATTTTTGACAGAAAAAAAAACAATTCGAACAAAGTTACTAATCGCTGCTAATTCTATACTGTGGCGGTATAGCAGGGGTAGGCAACCCTAGGCACGCGTGCCTGCATAGGCACAGGGGGCAGCATTAAAAAAAAAAAAAAGAAAAAATGTTTTTTTTTTTTTTTTTTTTTTATATTATAGTGAAATATTTTGCACTGTTGTCGCATTTATCTTGTTGAAATCCTCCCACAGGTTCTTTTTACTACCACATATTTAATTGAGACCCTTTATTTGTTTATTATTTCAATTTAGCTGGAAATACATTGCTACATCATTCAGTAACATTTGCAGAGCCTTATAACAAAAACATTATTACGGTCACCATTGTGACCAGTGGGATTAATCAACTAATTTTATTATTTATTTTTCTATTTCATTGAACATTGCACATGTTAAAAGCCAGTTTTTTACTCAAAATGTGAGTATTACCAAGTCAACTTGTGTTCTTAAAATAATGACAATAAACATAGTTTTATTAGGTTGAAATAATGTGGTTGTGTACTTATTTTTCTGTTAACTTATTATGGATTGAAAACTGAAAACCTTAATGCACAGTAACTGAACTCAATATTTTTTAGTTCTGGTAACTTATTATTATAATTTTTTCTTACAGTGTAGTCTTGCGATCAATCAAAACTTATTTACACGATATACCTCACATTCACCCTCCATTCACATCCTGGTGTTCTCCTGGTGTTCTCCATTAGGCCTGTAGGTGGAGCTATGACAGCACACGTACAGTACACACACCGATGGTGTGTGATGTGTCCAAAAATGAATGGGCAAATGTGAGTGAAATGGTCGCACTGTATGCAGCTGTTTGTCTGCATTGCATTCCCCCCCCCCCCACTCAGATTTAGGGTTGATACAACCATCATAATAATATTGTTAATAATAACAATAACAATAATGATGTAATAATGTAAAAATTATCATTAAAAAGACCTGATTATGAGAAAAAAAAATTACGATGCATGGAATATTGTTGAGGCACACTAGTTACAACTATATTTCAAACAGGCACTCCATGTCAAAAAGGTTGCTGACCCCTGCGGTATAGGCTTAACACTTTGAGCGCCACAGGTTAATTCCGTATTAGTCCCTTGAATGCCACCATCGCCGCCAATGTTAACGTTAATATCGCCTAATCTATGTTTTAAATTATGGCTATGTGTCTAATCTGCCCGTCGCTTATCAAATAATCATTTTCCAGTCAACATTGGCAAGGCAGATTGGTTTTTTATCGCTTCATTTTTGTTTGATAGCATTTTGAAAATCACCCGTTTTCCGGGGAAAAACAACCCATTCTATGATAATCGCCTTTTACTGGAATATTCCAGAACGTTGTTATTTGTCGGCCTATTTATAAATCGTTTTCAAATAAACGCTAGATGATCGATAGTATATGTGTGCGCACGCACGTTTGTGCCGCGCGCTGATAATAGCTGCGCTCATTTCCTGATAGCTTTTACAGTGAAACAGCAATATCACATAAACGCTTATATCTCTGTGAAAACGAGTCTGATTATCCTAACACTGATAACATAGATTCCTTACCTGACATCAGATGGTATCCAAATGGTATATTCCAATTCCTGATCACCATTCGAAAAAATCGATAAGTGTATAGATCCAACGTGATACAGTAGGAACTCATGATCCGCGCGGCTCAGAGGCTCCAGAATGAACTCTGGTAGACCCCGGCTGCATCAGTGAGAAGTAAAATGTGGAGTGAGAAATCTGTTCTCCCATTCACTTTCATTGAGTCCATTCCAAAAGGGTGATTTACCATCTGGGAGAAGATAGGGGGCGCTTTTTTCAGATCTGAGCGGCGGCGGTCCCTGGATCTCCAACGGTAGGCTTGCGTGATGCAATATGATTTCAGATCGCTAATAAAAAATTAAATAAAAATACCCGAGAATACTCGGGGCGTGGCACTCAACGGTCGGGGCGTAAACCCGAATATTCTCGGGCGTGGCACTCAAAGTGTTAACAGCCCACCAGCCACCCGCCGGGCCGACTCACCTCATGGCGTCGGCCGGGCGGGGCACTGTTTCAACATGCCAGAGGCAAAGGACTGATGCCACCTGCTTCATAAACACGGAGCACCAGTGGTGGTTGCAACCAGCAACCTCCACTGTGGTGTGCACCCATGAAGGGGTTAATGAATAAATAAACTAAAACACCACCAATACACTGTAGAATGGGCTAGCCCATACACACAACGTTAAGGGGATGCAGACCAGATAACACCAGTCCCGCATACCATTCATAATATTCACAAAAAGCACACCAGCTCTAGGCCTCAGCCCATTCACCCATGAAAAAGGTAAACAAGCCCCCGTCAATACTCCCAACAGTAGACACCGATTGACCGTCAGCATGAATGGTTAAGAGGAGGGAAGACCTTTTTCTAAAAAGACAGCCCTCAGCGGGGAATCAAAACAGAAACAGTAACCCAGCATCATAGCATAACGTTAGCCGCGCGCTCCAGGATAACCGGGAAAACAACGTTTACCCAGATATCCTGCCCCTTGCGCCAATACACAACTCTGTTGTCTCCCGGGACAACTCGAGCAGCATTACTAACGCCAGCATTGTTATGCCTAGTGGCGCAGATCCTACCTGGGCGCGAGTTAGCCCGATCTGTTAGCCTCGATCTGCTGTCAAAAGACGAGGAAACCCCAGGACAGGCCCGACGCGCCGTTGGAACATGCCAAGAAGATTCCAGGGGCTGGCAAATCTCCGGCGAAACCCAACATTGTTCAATTTCTCTCTTCATTTCATCAACAGCTAGTTACATGGGATGCCCTGCACGTCCATGATGGAAAACGAAAAAAGAGGAAGGGTGAGTGTGACCACGCCTGGTGCCTTATAGGGGTACACCGGGGTGGGGCCTGGTCAAGTGCATGGGTGTTTTGTTTCGTTAATGAAGTACAGTAGGTACTGGAGATGAGGTATATCTCAATATGGCGAAGAGCAAGACGCGATTGCCAGTACGAGTATATAACTGCAATTTCTGTATGAAAAGTGCTATACAAATAAAGTTATTATTATTATTACATTAAGCCCCATCAATCACCCACTCACCTCAAACTAAAACAAACACAGAGACACAGAGTGTATATTAAAAAAAGAAACGATTTAATTACATGATAAACATGAACCAAACAACATAATCTCCACTTCACAGAAACTAAGCGTCAAATCATTACATCAACCGACTGGTCTTTGAGGCACAATGAGAACATACACAATGTAAACATAAAGCATGGATCTACATCCTGTTGCACATTAACATATCTCTAACTGACAATATGTTACCAGGACTACAGGTCTACATTTACTTATAATAACAGGTTGTGTAACTTACTTTTCTGACAATACATCTGAAAATGTAGGTGAAATGAATTATCCAGTGGGAGCAACTGAATGACTCCTCATGAAATATCACAGAAAACATATTTTGTGACAACATACAGTAACTAAATTACAAACCGTCTTAAAATTATGAAAGATTAAAGGGGCACTTCAATAAAACAATGCTGATTTATTTTGCACATAATCTCACACACATCCAAAAAAAGGTTTTGCACACATTCATTTAGTTGGACAAGTTATTGAGAGTAAATTAGTTTGATTATTGCCACCAGTGATGTCATCGGGTACATTGAATCATTGGGTGTTTTGTTACTTACAGTTCTATTAAATTACAAGCTAGCAGTCCCTATAAGACAAGGTATTGCTATTTCTTCCATCTACATAATTTCATGGAGCTGTAATTCACACAACACAAGGATTCAATGTCCCTGATGAAATCCCTCATTGCCATTATATGAATATTATTCTAACTTATTTACTTATTTACAATAACTGTCAAACTAAATGAACGCGTGCAAAACTGATTCGAGTTTTGGGATGTGTGTGAGATGATGTGCAAAATAAATCAGCATTGTTTTTTGGCGAAGTGCCCCTTTAAGATAAAACACAATGGGTCTATGTGGCAGATTGCTTCAGGAAATCCATCACGATCGACCTGCGGATGTTCCGTCTCCTGCCTGTCGTCACATCCTCACCGTTTTTGGAGCGGTTTATTGTCAAGTTGTGCATAATGTTACAGTTCACTTCCGGGAAGTTCGTGTTTCTCGTGTCTGTTGTGTTGTGTAGTTAAGTTCTTGCTTGCGACTAGGGTTCGTCGTGCGTTGGAGGATGGGGGGGGTGTCACGAGGAGGTCACGGCCCTTTGACCTGGGCCATGCCCGGGTTGACGAAGGAGAAGTTCTTGAACGTGGTCTGGTCCACGCTGTTGATGAGGGCGCGGTCGGCACAGGACAACTGTGGCTTCTCGTTGGTGAAGTCCTTGTCAAAATTGCTGAAGTCACCGGGCGATTTCTGTGAGGGGTGAGAATGTGACAAGCGCAGGGGTGAAAAGTAAGCATTTGGTAAAAATGGTAAATGGCAAATGGTGCATTTATATAGCAGCTTTTATCCAAAGCGCTTTACAATTTTTGTTCCTAACATTTTACCCATTCACTCACACATTCACACACCAACGGCGACCATGCAACCTGCTCATCGGGAGCAATTAGGGGTTAAGTGTCTTGCTCAAGGACACTTTTTACCAGACGACTGCTCTACCTCCTGAGCCACTGTCGCCCCATTAAACTCAAAGTACTGCACTTAACACTTTCCGTGCCACTCACGAGATATCTCGTGTTTTTTTATAGGTGGTTGAAAGCCACTCACGAGATTTCTCGGAATTATTATTATTTTTTTTTTTTTTAGCGATCTGAAATCATATTGCATCACCCGAGCCTACCCGAGTATAGCCGAGCGGCGCCGGCGATCATTGTGGAAAAAAGCGCCCCCTGTCGTCTCCCAGATGACATAAGTGATTTTGGAATGGACTCAATGAAAATGAATGGGGAAAAAAATCCGGTACTCCACATTTTCCAGTCCACTGATCCAGCCGGGGTTACCACAGTTCATTCTGGAACCTCAGAGCCCCGCTGATCATGGAGTTCTACTGTATCGCGTTGGATCCATACACTTATCGATTTTTTCGAATGGTGATCAGGAATTGGAATATACCAGTTGGATACCATCTGATGTCAGGTAAGGACTCTATGTTATCAGTGTTAGGATAATCAGAGTAAGTTTGATGAAGTTATAAGCTGTTTTGTGAAATGTCCGCTTTCGGTTTCACTGTAAAAGTCCGAGAGGAAATCAACGGGGCGATTATCCGTGCACGGCTCGAATGTGCTTGCGTGCACGTATAATATTGATCATCTAGCGTTTATTTGAAAACGATTCATAAAAAGGCCGACGAATATCAACGTTGTGGAATATTCCAGTAAAAGACGATTTTCATAGAATGCTCCAGAATGGGCTGTTTTCTATCTGAAAACGGGTGCTTTTCTAAATGCTCTGAAACGGAAACGACGCGATAAAAAAACAATCTGCCTTGACAGCACTGACTGGAAAATAGTCTTTGATAATGCGATGGGCAGATTAGACACATAGCCATAATTTAAAACATAGATTAGGCGATATTAACGTTAACATTGGCGCCGATGGTGGCATTCAGCGGGTAAAAAGGAAAACCCGGCGTGGCGCTCAAAGTGTTAAAGGGATAGTTGTAATTTTTGGAACCCTGCTAGCCCTATGTCCTACAGTACTTACGATTATTATTGTTGATCGGTAGAGTCCTTTCTCTGCACAATCCGCGCTGTTCCTCAGTCATGCTAGCTCCGGCTAGTTAGCCACAAACCATACTGTTCCTCATGCTAGCTCCGGATAGTTAGCCACAAACCATACTGTTCCTCATGCTAGCTCTGGCTAGTTAGCCACAAACCATACTGTTCCTCATGCTAGCTCCGGATAGTTAGCCACAAACCATACTGTTCCTCATGCTAGCTCCGGCTAGTTAGCCACAAACCATACTGTTCCTCATGCTAGCTCCGGCTAGTTAGCCACAAATCAATGCAAAGTCAATGGGGTCGAGCTCCCGTCTGTACAAGCTGACTGAGGCTCACTGAAATCTACTTTGTGTGCTCTGTGGAGTGAAGCTCAGTGAGCTTCTGTCAGCTTGTCCAGACAGGAGCTCAAACTCAGTGACTTTGCATTGGTTTGTGGCTAACTAGAAGGCCGGCTGGAATGAGGAACGGCAACGGCATGGATTGTGCTGAGAAAATAACTCTATCAACAACATCAATGCTAGGGTTACAAAAATCTGAACTATCCCTAAGTAATTTCAACCTAGACATTATTTTCAACTCAGAATCAGCATCAGTTTTATTGTCACATATTCTATTTCTGTTACAGAATTAGCAGTCTAAGCAAAAATAGCACTAATTTACAATACGATAATCCCAATGTGACAATAATACAGAAATCTCATGAAGTAGAACAATATTGAGTGATTCAACACTATTCAATCAAAAGGGGCAACCAACCCAAGCAACCAACACTGCTCAGTAGCGGATGGATTGATGAGGATCAGTCTGGTGCCAGATGAATTTCAAATGCAGGACGTTTTACTTTGACCAAAGTACGATTCTATCAGAGCATCTCTAGGGGATCTATTGTGGGGATCTATTGTGAAAATTGCCTTTTTTTTTCTTTTTTTTTTACAGAATGAGGGGTTGTCCCAACTCTGAGAAAATGTTAAATATGTGCATTGTGCCTTTTCTGCAGTTGTGAGTATACAAGATGGCGGCTTGCGTGTAAATCTTCTCTTTTCTACCTAAAGTTGAACATAAAATTTGTTTATGATAACATTTTAACCACAATATTGCTATGCTATTGCTGGATCTTGAGTCATATATTTGATCTGCAACATCTAGTCTGAAAGTTGGATCTGAATTTTGTTTGACGGTACAGTCTAACGCACCACTGCTAGATGCATGATAATTATCGTATTTGTACTTGTACGTATTTGCGGCTCGCTCGTTAACAGGCACAGACACAGGCTGCTAGAATGAGAACAGGACTGAAACAGAGGTATGGAGGCTGCTAGAATGAGAACAGGACTGAAACAGAGAGGTACTGTATAGAGGCTGCTTGAATGAGAACAGGACTGAAACAGAGGTATAGTGGCTGCTAGAATGAGAACAGGACTGAAACAGAGGTATAGAGGCTGCTAGAATGAGAACAGGACTGATACAGAGAGGTATGGAGGCTGCTAGAATGAGAACAGGACTGAAACAGAGAGGTATGGAGGCTGCTAGAATGAGAACAGGACTGAAACAGAGAGGTATGGAGGCTGCTAGAATGAGAACAGGACTGATACAGAGAGGTATGAGGCTGCTAGAATGAGAACAGGACTGAAACAGAGAGGTATGGAGGCTGCTAGAATGAGAAGATGACTAAAACAGAGAGGTATAGAGGCTGCTAGAATGAGAACAGGACTGAAACAGAGAGGTATAGAGGCTGCTAGATTGAGAACAGGACTGAAACAGAGAGGTAGAGAGGCTGCTAGAATGAGAACAGGACTGAAACAGAGAGGTATAGAAGCTGCTAGAATGAGAACAGGACTGAAACAGAGGTATAGAGGCTGCTAGAATGATAACAGGACTGAAACAGAGAGGTATAGAGGTTGCTAGAATGAGAACAGGACTGAAACCTTTTGCAGCAAAAAAGTTTATAAGCTATCTAGGTTGCCACCTAGACAGCAGCCTGAGCGGGGAATCCATGGCTCTCAAAACTATGAGCAAGGTGAATGGCAGAACTACATTTCTGGCCAGGAAAGCACATTTACTAGACCCTGAAAGTCTTCGCATTCTGGCAAATTCTCTTGTTTCTTGTTGCTTCGACTACTATGCCATCTGTTCTTGGTACGGAGGTCTGACCAAAGTTTTAAAAGATGATTGATTGAACATTGTTACTCAGCTGATAGAGTTGTGCCCTTCCTGATGACTTGTTGTACAGAACTTGTAAGTCGCTTTGGATAAAAGCGTCAGCTAAATGACTAAATGTAAATGTTATGTGTTAACACTCACACATACAGTTGTAGGGTTCTGATAAAGGTGTACTTACCACCGTTGGTCTGAAGGGCGGCTCCACCTGCCGCTGCTCCAGGGCGCTCCAGTCCGTGGTCTTAAAGAAGCTGTGTTGTCTGATGTTGCCCTTCACTCCGAGCCTCTTGTCCGGCTCCCGAACAAACAGCTGCAACACCAGTATGACACATGGGGTCAGAGGTTGCACACACGCACGCACACATGCACGCACTCACGCACGCACACACACACACATTTAGAATATTTTATTTATGTCCACATAAAGACAAAGTTTAAAGGACACAAATATTAACAGTGCACTTGTACATTGTGGGATTATTCCGATACAATCGTGCCACAGTGGCAATCAAAGTTACAGACTCACATGGATGATGAACCTGACAATCAACACACAGCTCATGGGTACAGATAGCAGCGTCTTCTCCAAATTGCCCGGCTGCCAATAATTGCTGACACTGAGCAATATTTTGCTAATTGTTTGGCTCTTCTCTTCGGAAGACCGGCCAACTGAAGGCCTCTAACACCCAATTTATGGACATGACCCAGGCTTCCAAATATGAAGACTAAAAGTTTACAGTTGTAGCCGAGTTGTGATATGGTATGGTCTAACAGTTGATATTTTAACATTTTGGTTGTAAATGCTTCCTCAGTCTAGACTGTAGTCAAACGTGCAACCAACTTCCAGGATGAGAACCTCTCTGTTATTCTCATTAACAATAACAACATCAGGGGTGTTTGCTGAAATATCAGAGAACAGTGAATTGTCCCTACACAGATTGAGCATATATGGCTTCACACTGGTGTGCTTATACAGCTTATATGTTGCAGGTGACCCGAGTGTGGAACTGACACTGTCTGCAATCAGGTTCACGATCCTATCATGCCTACAAATGTAGAGCCCTTTGTATGCATGACAGCCATTGAGTATGTGAGACATGGTTTCTGTTGTCTGTTCGCGACCATGGTGTATGCAGTGTGGGCTATGACTGCCAGGGAACCAGATGGAAAGGTTGAGCATTGATGGTAAAACCTGTAGCCTAGCTTTTAAAGTAAAAATGATGATGCTCTCATCAATAGCTACATTTTTAAAAACTGTGTGCGAGACAGAGTGGTCAGCGGCAGGGAGACAAGCAAGCTTCCCTTGCAGTTTAAGCTCAGTCCAGTGTTGACGTTGGCGTTGTTGTTGTGCCGACATGAGATGGCCATGGGCATTGGTAAGTGGCAGTTCATGCCACGTTCCACAGATGTCAATGGTGGCCTTCACAGAGATGGTAGGGTCAGAGATGATCTCCTCAGAAATGTTAACAGCGTCTGAGTCCGGCCTCACCGACTCCAGGGCCACGTTGGACCAGCCGCATAGGTCATTCAGGTCTGGCCAGTCAGACCACACCCCGAATCCGGGGGCGCGGCTGTCCAGCTTTCCACTTGCTTTCTTCTTGTAAAGTTTGGATCCGACCCACACGCCAGGGGGACCTTGCGTCTCTGCAGGTCTAAGAACAGAGAGGCTCTGGCCTGCTCTCTGACGTGCTGGTCGTCACTGTTCAGCATGTTGAGAAGATGACTGAGTCTCGTGGCAATGTACGTCACACACACACACACACACACACACACACACACACACACACACACACACACACACACACACACACACACACACACACACACACACACACACACACACAGGCACACACACAGGCACACAGACATACACATACACATTCACATACGCACACACAGACACAGAGACAGACACAGACATACGCACACACACACTGTACACACACAAACATATGCACACACACACAAAGATACACACAGACAGATACACACACACAGATACACAGAGACATATACACATACACACACTCTCTCTCTGACCTTGACCAGGATGTCCGTGGCGTCCTTGGCCAGCCAGCGGGGGTAGCGGGGGTTATCTGTCCGTATGGACTGGAACAGCTCCTCCTCGTCACGGCCGTGGAAGGGAGACTGACCAATCAGCATCTCGTACAGCAGCACGCCGAACGACCACCAGTCCACTGAGCTGTTGTACTTCTGGCCCAGCAGGATCTGACACACACACACACACACACACACACACACACACACACACACACACACACACACACACACACACACACACACACACACACACACACACACACACACACACACACTCACACGCGCGCACACACACACAGCACACACATACAGCACACACACAGTAAATGGTAAACTGCTGCATTTATATAGCTCTTTTATCCGAAGCGCTTTACAATTTGTTCCTCACATTTTACCCATTCACACACACATTCACACACAGACTGGTCAGTTTAGATCTATAATTTCACCTCAGTCTGTAGTTGTTTAATTCAAGGACTTTTCTGTTTCTATAATATAATATAATATTCTATAATATTATTGTTTTTGTATTTACTGTACTTCTCGACATCATTGATAACAGGCGACGGAAACCTTCATGTGGATAATGTTTCAGATACTGAAGCTGTGGGCTTCTTACAGTTGTTGTACTCTTTTGATTTTATTCAGCATGTTGTCGGCCCAACACATAAACACGGCCACACCTTGGAGAGGTATGAGAATCACTGTCGACAAAATTATTGAAAGGACGGAGTTATCTGACCACCATCTGCTATGTTTTAGTATGACTGTCCCTGATCTTGAGAAAAACACCGAACATATGCGTTCACTTAAGAGGGAATGTCGTAGAGTGGAGCGAGTTTGGAGAAAAACCAAGCTCACTGTCCACCTACAGTCTTTAAAGCAATTTACAGTTGCCTACAACAAAGCCATGCGTTTGGCAAGACAGACGTATTTCTCAGGCATTATTAATGAGAATAAGACAAATGCCAGAGTTTTATTTTCCACCATTGAACGTCTTTTAAATCCCCCCCAGTCCTACAAGCAGTCGCTCGCTGCCACTAAAGATAAGTGTAATGAGTTTGCATCCTTTTTTGATAATACAAATTCTTAACATTCGTGCTAGTATTATGAGTGATGCTCCTAGCACAAACTCTCAAACTACAAATGCCGCTAGTGGTGCTATATGCAACAGGATAAATCACTCTAGGGGAAGTCTAACATCGTTCCGTGCAATTGATGAAGAGGAACTCCGCAAAACCATATCGCAAATGTCATCATCCTCCTGTTCTTTGGATGCCATTCCCACCCCCTTCCTCAAAAAGGTTTTAGACAGTGTGATTGGAGATATCCTTAAAATTGTAAACAGCTCTCTCAAATCAGGCGTCTTTCCAGACTCACTAAAAATGGCTGTAGTTTTAGCCCTTACTAAAGAAACACAACCTTGATCCCTCTGTGTTGAGTAATTATAGACCTCTAATTTATCTCTATAGATCTCTAATCTCCCTTTTCTGGGCAAGGTCTTAGAAAATAATTTTTTTTATCAACTGGATGTGTTTTTACAGAAAAATAGGGTCCATAACAAATTCCAATCTGGTTTCCGGAGGGGCCATAGCACTGAGACAGCACTTGTAAAGGTAATTAACGACCTTAGGGTGTCTGCGGACAATAAAGAGGTATCCGTTCTCCTACTCCTAGATTTAGCGGCTGTGTTTGACACAATTGACACACAATTCTAATGCACCGACTCGAGTACTGGATAGGTCTGTCAGGCACGGCCTTGTCCTGGTTTCATTCCTACTTAACAGGTAGAAGCTACTCTGTCAATCTAGCGAATTATGATTCCGACAAACACACCATCTGTTCAACTTCTGGTATCCCGCAGGGATCCATTCTTGGCCCTTTATTGTTCTCCCTGTATATACTGCCGCTGGATGGACTTATTACCAATCATAGAGTTAACTTCCATTTATATGCTGATGATACCCAGCTTTACCTCTCCGTAGCTCCAGACGAGCCCTGTGCTCTAGACCCGCTGTTGACCTGTTTGTCCAGCATAAAAGGCTGGATGAGTGAGAATTTTCTCAAGCTAAATGAGGATAAGACAGAAGTTCTCATAGTGGGGTCTAGTGAGCAGAGAGAACTGATAAAAAGTAGACTGGGTAACCTGAATGTAGAAAATAACACTGTAGTAAAGAACCTGGGGGTTATTATTGATTCTGAATATTAATATTAATCATGTCATGAAGATTGCCTTCTTTCATCTTAGAAATATTGCACGAATTAGAGCCTATGTGTCCCTGGATGATGCAAAAACGCTAATCCACGCTTTTGTTTTCTCTCGGCTTGATTATTGTAATGCACTTTATTCTGGCCTTCCAAAGAAAACAACTGACAGATTACAACTTGTCCAAAATTCGGCAGCCATAATTTTAACTAGAACTAAGATGAGGGAACATATTACTCCAGTTTTAGCTTCACTGCATTGGCTCCCGGTTGTCTTTAGGATTGATTTTAAAATTCTCTTGCTTGTTTTTAAAGCTCTTAATGGTCTGGCACCGTCCTATCTCTGCGACTGCCTACATAGATATGTTCCAAACCGCCCCCTCGGGTCCTCTAGTGCGGACCTGCTCGAAGTGCCTACAATGAAATATAAAAAATATGGCAAAGCAGCTTTTTGTTTCTATGGGCCGACGGCGTGGAATAATCTCCCACTACATATAAAACAGGCAGCCTCTGTGGATAGCTTTAAAGCACAGCTCAAGACCTATTTTTATACTCTTGCTTTTAGCTGATTTTAAAATCCCAATTAAAAATTTTCTTTTTTAATTTGTTTCTGTGACTTTGACATGCTGCGCGGCCGGGTTTCCCAAGCCAGCACTGTCACTCACCTATAAGGAAACAACCCCTAAAAACGTACAGAAGGCCTCTCATATCTGTACTCTCTGTCCCTGACATGCTGCGCGGTCAGTCTCATCGGGCCAGCAGTGTCACTCACCTACAAGGAGGCAATTCCTCAAAACTGACTGTTCTATTGTATTCACAAAATATGCTTACTTTATATATGCCTACCACATGTATCTATTGCTATGTTCGCCCATCACCATCACAATCACGCGTGCAGTCTAACGCCTTTCCCGTCTCCCTGTCTCCCTGTGAGTGGCTGTCCTGGAGTGATGACCGGAGTGCTGGACGTCCCGTGATGACACCCACCCAAGGCCACCCAGGATGCGATCCCCCTCTGTGTGCCCCCCTGTCTCCCTATCTCCGGCCGGAGTGATGACTGGAGTGCTGGACGTCCCGTGATGACACCCACCCAGGATGCGACCCCCCTCTGCGTGCCCCCTGTCTCCCTATCTCCGGCTGTCTCGTAGTGATGACCGGAATGTTCGACGTCCCGTGATGACCGGGAGGATGCGACCCTCTCTGCGTCGCCTCCTGTCTCCCTGTCTTCGGCTGTCTCGGAGTGATGACCAGAGTGTAGAACGTCCCGGGAGGACGCACCCCTGTGCCTCAACTAGAGCCACTATCAGTTCTATCTTTAATCTTATAAAATGTTCAGCTGTTATCACTATCAGCTCTATATTTAATTTTTCAAAATGTTCAGTTGCTATCGCATGCACTCATCTGTGTTTCACTACACACATGGGTGCATGCTAACCAGCTGTTCGCCTGTTTTTAATGCAACATGCAACACTAATATCACCGACATCTAAGAAGGGAGATCCCCCCTTGAATTGGCCCTTCTAAGGTTTCTCTCCTCCACATTGCCTGTGGTGCATTTTTTCCTATTGTTAGGTTTTAGTGAGTTTTTCCTTACCTTCGCGTGGGGTACGTCTGGGAGTGTTGCACGCATGCATGCATTTATTATTTATTTTGAGTTTATGGACCTTATGGTATTCTTGTTTTTCCTTGACTTACTGTGTTTCTTTTCTTCTTGACTTGTTTAAAGAAGACGTGTCTCTGTTAAGCACTTTGAGTTGCACTCTGTGTATGAAAGGTGCTATATAAATGAAGATTATTATTATTGTAAATGAGAGCTTGCTCTCAATGATCTTTCGAGATTAAATAAAGATTGAATGTAAATACGGGTTAGGGCCCAATCATTTGCATCATAGACTGAATGCTAAAGAACGCGAAAGTTAACCCTTTCACTACCACACTACAGCAGGTTAACCCTTTCACTACCACACTACAGAAGGTTAACCTTTCACTACCACACTGCAGAAGGTTAACCCTTTCACTACCACACTACAGAAGGTTAACCTTTCACTACCACACTACAGAAGGTTAACCTTTCACTACCACATTACAGAAGGTTAACCCTTTCACTACCACACTATAGAAGGTTAACCTTTCACTACCACACTACAGAAGGTTAATACTTTCACTACCACACTACATAAGGTTAACCCTTTCACTACCATACTACAGAAGGTGAACCCTTTCACTACCACATTACAGAAGGTTAACCCTTTCACTACCACACTACAGAAGGTTAACCTTTCACTACCACACTATAGAAGGTTAACCCTTTCACGACCACACTACAGAAGGTTAACCTTTCACTACACTACAGAAGGTTAACCCTTTCACTACCACACTGCAGAAGGTTAACCCTTTCACTACCACATTACAGAAGGTTAACACTTTCACTACCACACTACAGAAGGTTAACCTTTCACTACCAAACTGCAGAAGGTTAACACTTTCACTACCACACTACAGAAGGTTAACACTTTCACTACCACACTACAGTACGTTAACCCTTTCACTACCACACTACAGAAGGTTAACCCTTTCACTACAGAAGGTAGTAGGGTTAAAGGTCACCTCGG
>NC_140179.1:37299122-37381626 GCF_963971535.1 Notolepis coatsorum
CTCTTTTTTCACCTGGCAGCGAGGACTCTCATTGGTGAAGCGTAACGCGTGGGAGGTCACGCTGCCTTCACCATTTTCTGCCTTTTGCTGAGCAGGCGCCCAGACCTGACCTGTAATCTGGCTGTCCACAACGCCAGATTACCACCCACGACTTCCCTCCCCCTAACTCAGCCAAACGAGTTAGTATGATGATCGGCCCAAGCCGCAGGGCAATGCTGACTCCGGGAGTCGAGACAGCAGCCTCTTGCATTGGTGCAAAGCGCAATCTCCGCTACGCCACCCGACCGCCCTGATCTAATCTAATAAATACTGTTGATGTTGCTACGGTAACGCTGGAGTCTGACGTACGTGGATCTTAGCAGGTCGAACTTGTGGCAGCTCTGGATGTGGAACATGAGGTCTCCTCCGTTCAGATACTCCATCACAAAGAACAGGTTGTCCTGAGGAACACACACACACACACACACACACGCACGCACACACACACAGAGGTCAGAAATGACGAGGGTGTGTCTGTGTGAGCGCACGTGCAGTGTGTGTGTGTGTGTGTGTGTGTGTGTGTGTGTGTGTGTGTGTATATACATGTACAGTGTGAATATGTGTGTTTGTATTTGTGTGTACACGTGCAGTGTGTGTACATGCTACATGTATGCATAAAAGTGCTGTCAGAAATGTGCATGCATACAGTATGTCCAGGTAACATGTTTGAGTGAGTGTGTGTGTGTGTGTGTGTGTGTGTGTGTGTGTGTGTGTGTGTGTGTGTGTGTGTGTGTGTGTGTGTGTGTGTGTGGTACCTTGGTCTGGAAGGTGCAGTAGAGTGAGTGTGTGTGTGTGTGTGTGTGTGTGTGTGTGTGTGTGTGTGTGTGTGTGTGTGTGTGTGTGTGTGTGTGTGTGGTACCTTGGTCTGGAAGGTGCAGTGCAGGTGGGTGAGGAAGGGGTGCTCCCAGGCCAGAGACAGCACCCTCCTCTCCACCATGGTACACTCCACGTCATCGTCCATCAGCACCACGTCCTTCTTCAAGGCCTTCAGGGCGAAGAACTGACTGCTGCTCTTCATCTCCGCCAGGAACACCTGCCGACACAGAGAGAATCACCCTCTGTGTTTATGGTTATGTTTATTTAGTCGTCACATGATGTACATCCACACAGTTACAATTATCAATAAAAACGATTGAAAAAAACAATAATAGTATGAATGAATGAAGTTTATTTTTCGGTCTTGTTTACAGATAAATCAAAAACACACTTGTGTGGACTAAAAAAAAAGAATAATAATATCACAAATGTACATAATTTCAACGTAAGCTCACACACAAAATCCAAAATCAATGACCGAAGAAAAGGAATAGGCTGAAGCACATGCTTATTTACCTCTACAAAATCTACTTTTTCTCCCCATTTTTCTATTTTCCTCCCATCCCAATTTTGTATTATCCAATTCTACCCTCCCCTGTCTCAAACGTTGTTAGACCATGCCTCCCACTGGTCGGCTGTAATGTGGACGAAGCCTTGCATCACGTGTCCCCTCCGGTACAGCACAGCGCAATTTCTCAGTGGCGAGGAGTAACGCGTGGAAGGCTCACGCTGCCCCCGATACTTCCTGATTCTGCTGTACATGCGGGCGCACCAACCAACCTGTAGGAGTCGCTGTCCACAACGTCCGATCCCCACCCACCGGCTTTCCCACCCCCTAATACTGCCAATTGTATTAGTATGAACGACCAGCCAACGCCGAGAGCTGGGCTCGAACCCAGCATATCCTGCGTTAGTGGCGAGCGCCTTGCCCACTGCGCCACTTAGCTGCCCCCTTTACAAATTCTTAAAAACTAAATATATTTTAATATAAAAAATATATATTTAGAATATGCTGCAAGATATAATTTTTTGAATATTTTTTTTTATGTTTTACTCATACATAATATAGGATGTTCTCTCAGCAGAATAACATTTTACTGTATAGTTAAGCACTACAATTATAGTCAGCCATCACCTCAGAGAATATCACATCATATATTGTCCAAACTGATTTCTTTCCGAATAATTGCTGTAATCTGGATCAGAGTTAAGACGTGATCTACTGCACAGTGTTGTAGACCACGCACACTGTCGCCTCACAGCACGGTGTAGTGGTTAACACCGTCTCCTCACAGCACAGTGGTGTAGTGGTTCTATTTCATTCTGGTTTCCGCTCAGCGTCATTCTGCACTAACCTCACTACGCGCCTAGCACTGAATAAAAAACTCCACAATGTACCTTTACATACTGACATCCGTCTGGCCACACCCCTATCCGCTTACCTTCATAAGCAGGTGTGTGGTCACCTACTCGCCTCCTTCTTCACTTTCACCACAAGGAAGTGCCTTGGTATATACCCACACTTGACAAGGTTGTTTAGTCGAAGAAAGTTGATACGTGTTTAAATTTTTTCGTGCTTTTTTCTTCTCTCATATATTTAAAAAGAAAAAAGCTAAGTCATAATGTTTACCTCGGAGGGTCGCGCTCGCAACGTCACCCTTCACCAGCGGTTCTCCATTGCCTCCTCTGTCGTGCGTCTTGGAGCGGGGTTGAGGCCTCTCTCGTGGTCGGTAGCCACGCCCGGTAGGCATCCGATGGATAGTTTGCCTCTCCAAGGAGCTGGTGCACCAGCGGCGTCTCCTGTGCGATGGCCTGGTTCCGGCTCTGGTTCCTCTGCTTCCGGGGAGTCGTCCGCTGTTGGGGTGCAGGCTCCTCTGGTTGCGGGGGATTTGAGACGCAAACTTTTTGCGTCAGCTCGCTCCCGTCGCAAGATGGTGGCTTGTAGACGCAAACGGCCTGGTTTTGGTGAGTTGCTGGAGCCGGATGAGGATGCGTCTGATTCTCCATGGCCGATGGAAACAGAGGACTACATGGTAGAAGCGGACGGGTTCTTGTTCGAAGCCCCGGTGGAGACATGTCCCCCGCCCGTCCAGGTAACATTGGAGGGGGGTGAGATGTCTCCTTGGGATTCCTCGTACACAGATGTTGGGTTAGAACCTCCGACTCGGCGGCGGGATGCCCTGCTATCAGCCACATCAGAATGTGGCTCCTTAACCAGTAGTCTGCTGCATGTGAGGGACGCGAGCTCGGTGCGGGAAAGTATGCAGGGGGAACTGCGTGCTTTGTTCCCCGAGCTCATGGCGGCGGCGGCAGTCGCAAACTTTCGCTCCTCTCTCACGCATGGCGAAGAGGGGGCTGTTGGGGTGGTCTTCTGGACCTCCTCTGGTAACCCTGTGTGCTTCCCGAGCCGCCGGGTCTGGTCCGAAGTAATGTTTCGTTGAAACCGTAGGCCTGGAATAACCCTTTTTGGAAACTGAAACACTTGTACTGCGGTATAGCTGGTGTATACCCGCAGGTGTGTTTTGGAGTTTTTCTTGAGGGGTTATAGGAACAACCACCGTATGTGGTACCAAGAGGGTGGTTGATTCCCTGGTGTGTTGGAGCAGAGTCAACTCCCGGGTTACCCGGTTGAGTGTGCCCCTGCACGTTCATGACGTCTGCCAATCGTGTCAGCCTTCTCTGCCTCGACCCCTCTGGGTGGTTTTTTTTTGATGGAGGCTTTGTCATGGTGCGCAACAATGCCAGCATACACCCCTTCCGCCGGGGTGCTGTTTTCAGTTGACCCCTTTGGCGCCTGTCTCGTCCGCAGTGCTCCAGGCTCGGGTCTACAGCCTGCTGCCTGGTTTCCCCGGTGCGCTGCCTGCTTCCGTTATGGTTAACCTTTTGAGTGCTTCAAAGTTACGGCCATGCTGACTGCCTGTGTTGCAGGGTCAGTGTGCCAGGCGGCGTACTAGTGGGGGGAAGGGCCCGCTCTTGGAGGGGCCCTGTCCGAATACGCTGGCGATGTGGGGGGCGGTGTCACTAAGTGACCGCCTGGTGAGGTCTTGATGCTTGGCGTCATTGACCTCTCCGGGCCGCCTGTAGCTGTTCCGCAACCGTTCCTATTTCCGGGGTAGGCCTGATTGGCCCCGACAGGCACGTGACCCGCCGCGGCCACGCCCCGCGGCAGCCCCAGGACGCGGCAACGAGGCTGCTGTGGTTCACAGGCGCTTTCCGCCTTCAACGCCGCCCGCAGCATTAGGAAGGAGTTCGCGGCGTCTTTCACATCGCAGTGCAATAATATATATACTAATATATACTAATATACAATACGGCTCACTTTTCCCACTTCAATGACAGAGCCACTGTTTAATAATATTGTCGCGGCGGAGCTCCGTCGCGGCAGCATTATGTAGCAGTAATCCCCCCTTTTTACCATTGACTAACTAGCTCAATTGGTAACGCTGCTTGGCTGTGGATCCTATGGTCCGTTTGTGACAAGTTTGATTCCCTTAAATATTTTTTTTTTTTTAACGTGCATTGCACTATAGCGTATTGTATATTGTATATTGTATGGTACAGAGGTACAATTTACAGTAAGGTGTATGCGTTGCAGTGCAAATGCTTCTTACTGTTGCGCTCCAGAGACCGTTACTGTACCATACAATATACAATATACAATACGCTATAGTGCAATGCACGTTAAAAAAAAAAGAAAAATTTTTTTAAGGGAATCGAACTTGTCACAAACGGACCATAGGATCCACAGCCAAGCAGCGTTACCAATTGAGCTAGTTAGTCGATGGTAAAAAAGGGGGGATTACTGCTACATAATGCTGCCGCGACGGAGCTCCGCCGCGACAATATTATTAAACAGCGGCTCTGTCATTGAAGTGGGAAAAGTGAGCCGTATTGTATATTAGTATATATTAGTATATATATTATTGCACTGCGATGTGAAAGGCGCCGCGAACTCCTTCCTAATGCTGCGGGCGGCGTTGAAGGCGGAAAGCACCTGTGAACCACAGCAGCCTCGTTGCCGCGTCCTAGGGCTGCCGCGGGGCGTGGCCTGTCGGGGCCTACCCCGGAAATAGGAACGGTTGCGGAACAGCTACAGGCCTCCGGGCCCCCCTTTTCCAGGGGATCCAGTCCCTTCAGGGGGTCCGGGTCTTCCTTCGCGCTCCGCTGCTACGGCCTTGCCACGGGGTTGAGTTTGCTCTTGACTCCGTGTTTTTGGGGGCAGTAACGAGGGTTGTTCCTTCCGTTCGTTCCCTGGTGGCATGCGGGTTGTGCGTGTGTGTAGTCGTGGGGTCAAGCCACGGTCTGCTCACCCTGTGCGTTGAGTTGCTCGAGTTCCTCTTCGCACGGTCGGATCCGTCTCCCTCCCGTCCTCCAATAGGGAGGGTATCCCTCCATTAGGGAGGGTCGGGGGGCTCGGTCCTCTCCGGTCTGATGGTTGTGGGGGGCCTCAGCGGGGTACATTTGTCGAGCTTCTGGCTTCCGCTCAGCTCCTGTTGTGCAGAATGACGCTGAGCGGAAACCAGAATGAAATAGAACGTAAGGTTATGTATATAACCAAGTTCTATGAATACTGGTGACACTCAGCGTCAGGACGCCACTGCGGCCCTTGACCTCACCTTGTGGTGAAAGTTTGGGAAGGAGGCGAGTAGGAGACCACACACCTGCTTATGAAGGTAAGCGGATAAGGGTGTGGCCAGACGGATGTCGGTACAGTATGTAAAGGTACATTGTGGAGTTTTTTATTCAGTGCTAGGCACGAAGTGAGGTTAGTGCAAAATGACGCTGAGCGTCACCAGTATTCATAGAACTTGGTTATATACATAACCTTACGTTAACACTGTCTCCTCACAGCACAGTGGTGTAGTGGTTAACACTGTCGCCTCACAGCACGGTGTAGTGGTTAACACCGTCTCCTCACAGCACAGTGGTGTAGTGGTTAACACTGTCTCCTCACAGCATGGTGGTGTAGTGGTTAACACTGTCTCCTCACAGCACGGTGGTGTAGTGGTTAACACCGTCTCCTCACAGCACAGTGGTGTAGTGGTTAACACTGTCTCCTCACAGCACGGTGGTGTAGTGGTTAACACTGTCTCCTCACAGCACGGTGGTGTAGTGGTTAACACTGTCTCCTCACAGCACGGTGGTGTAGTGGTTAACACTGTCTCCTCACAGCACGGTGGTGTAGTGGTTAACACTGTCTCCTCACAGCACGGTGGTGTAGTGGTTAACACTGTCTCCTCACAGCACGGTGGTGTAGTGGTTAACACTGTCTCCTCACAGCATGGTGGTGTAGTGATTAACACTGTCTCCTCACAGCACGGTGGTGTAGTGGTGTAGTGGTTAACACTGTCTCCTCACAGCACGGTGGTGTAGTGGTGTAGTGGTTAACACTGTCTCCTCACAGCACGGTGGTGTAGTGGTGTAGTGGTTAACACTGTCTCCTCACAGCACGGTGTAATGGTTAACACTGTAGTGGTTAACACTGTCTCCTCACAGCACGGTGTAGTGGTTAACACTGTCTCCTCACAGCACGGTGGTGTAGTGGTTAACACTGTCTCCTCACAGCACGGTGGTGTAGTGATTAACACTGTCTCCTCACAGCACGTGGTGTAGTGGTTAACACTGTCTCCTCACAGCACAGTGGTGTAGTGGTTAACACTGTCTCCTCACAGCATGGTGGTGTAGTGGTTAACACTGTCTCCTCACAGCACGGTGGTGTAGTGGTTAACACTGTCTCCTCACAGCACGTGGTGTAGTGGTTAACACTGTCTCCTCACAGCACGGTGGTGTAGTGGTTCTGTATCGTATCGCTCTCGCTCGGCATCGCTCTCTGCACTATCTCGCATACGTGCACGCGCACTGAATAAAGACCACAATGTACCTTTAATCCCAATATTTGTCTGACCACACCCCTATCAGTTTACCCATATAAGCAGGGGTGGGGCCACCCACTCTCCTCCTTCTCGCTTTCACCACAAGGAAGAAGTGCCTCGGTAGATCCCCACACTTGACACCATGATGGAAGAAAGGTTTAGGAGCAGCTTTGGGAAACAAGGATACGTTGACATCATATCTTTATTTTCTCTCTCACTATTTTCGAGAAAATACGGCGATATTGTCTTCGTACTGGAGTGTCTGGAAGATGATGATCATTCTAAAAACCCTCCACCGGTTTTCGTATTGGGAGCACGCCGCTGCATGCTTCTCAACTGCAGTTCCTTGCTGTGTTTGTTGGGGTGAAACCTGTCAGGCCACAGCTGAACTGTCGGACATGCCGCTGTTGTGAGAAGCGGTGCGTTCCAGGTTGGGTGAGTAGTGTTTGCTGGCGGGCTCCACTTGTCTGTTAGTGCTATGGGGGCTACTTGACAAAGTTTATGGAAACCGGCCCCAGGCTAGGGTCCTTTGTTTAGCCACCTAGGCGACAGAAGGCCTTGGTCTGAAGACCATTGTAGTTTTAACTAGTGGGCCGCGACCATTGACACTGGTGATCCCTGTGTGTTCTGGACGAGTGGATTCTCTCTGTCACCGTGTTAAGGCCCCATCTTTCATATCCAAATGAGAGTATTCCTTCACGAGGGGATATGTGCATGTAATGTGCGATAGCGGCAGATTCATGTTCAAAGTCAGCTACACAGGCCAGTTGGTACTGTGCTGATTCCGTCGGATGTGGTAAAGTCACCGTTGTGAAGCGGTGTTGACATCTTGTTTTCTCTTTTCTCTTAAAAAGTGAGGAGAGGTTCAGAACGGCGGCCTGTCTGGGTGAGTGTTATGTCATTGTTTACATGTTCATAGCTTACGGTTAGCCAGTCAGCTGTTAACTGCTGCGTTAGCCTGCTGGATCGCGGCATGGCCTGCTTAGGGCCTACTATTAGCCAGTCAGCTGTTAGCTGCGGGGCTAGCATGTCGTGGTCGCTAGGTAACGTTAGCTTGCTGCTATGGCCATGGCTGGCGCGGGGTAGCTTAGCTTCTCGCGCGCCGCCGTGAGCTCGCTTCTGATCGCGTGCGTCGTTAGCTCGGCGTGTCGCGAGCAGAAGCAGTAGCACCCGAACGGTTGGAGCAGCCGTTAGCTTGATGCTATTCTGTTGAACGTGCTTTGATTTTAACATGTTTTACACTCTTGACCACGACGTCATCCTTGACAGGGGATGTTTCGTCGACCCTGCCCTGAGCCAGGACGGCAAGGTTGCATCAACAGGGGACTGTAGTGCGGGTTGGGGCGGTGACGCTGCCCAGTTCGGACAACACAGGAGCGGCTGTGTTTCTACGGTGTCTGTGACTGCACTTCGCTGATCTGCGTTCCGGGTAGGAACGGGGTTGACCAGACCTCATAACACGTCTTCTGGTTTTACTTTGCTAAATGTATTGTGAATAACGGTGTTTTTCCCAAAACGTGTGTTGCTACAATGCATTTAGGATACGTTGCGGGTTATGTGTGAGCTGTTTTTGTCACTGGCAGTTAGCTTCTCCGTGCAAATCGGGGAATGATCTGGTTGTTGTGTGAGAAACATCATGGTGTTTATATGCACCGTGTACTCACAACTAAGGTAACTAACCTATGAAGCTATGCTTGGTGACAAGTGAGTAAAAGAATGTTCTTTCTCAGACTGTAATGACAATGAACAGTGTGTTCACACATTAACAGGTTTTCCTGTTTTAACTGGCCGTATTGAGGGTAAAATAGGAGGATTGTGTTTCCCCCCCGGTTCCCTGGGGACTTTTTCATCCTCCTATCAGACATGTTGTGCATTAATTGTGTCTTTTGTGTGGTAGGGATACGATGTAACTCTTAGCTTGATTGCTGAGGTTGTGCTAAATCTGCTGGAGAAACTTATTTCCTAAAGGGAAATTGGTTTGGTTGCTGTCATGTGTGCTTAGCAAGGCCTGTGGTCGATACTAATCAAGAATGATGTATTCTCTCATTGTGAAAAAAACGGCGTTCCTCTGTTGAGTGTTTTTGCCATTTTTTGTAGGTGATGATGGGTTGTGTGTGTCATGTGACCTACAACTGGGTTGTACTGGCCACAGAAGCACATGTGTATGTTGGACCGGGGTTCTTAGAGCCCTCTCTATTCTGTGTTTTTCCTTAGTAAAAATCAGATAGCAGGTTAGCTCATGCGCTGTGTGGAGCTGTGAAACGCTTCATAGAGCTGACTATGACTGTGTCATATTCTCTTTTTGTCGTTACATCGTATCATGGGTGTGGGGTCGTAAAGGGGTGAACTGGTAACCTTTCCTCTCCCCGTTGTTCTGTCGGTCAGGGGTACACCCCCTGTCCTTCAAGGTTCCCGTCACGTGGCGGTTCGGCACGTTACGGGGGGGGGGGGGGGGGGGGGGGGGGGAGGGAGTTCCTGGTCCCACGGCCTGGTATATTGGGCGTGTGCACCGCAGGAATTCCCCCGCCATAGAGTACGTCACCGTGCGCGTCTCTGTTGGTAGGACTTCCGTGTGCTGTTCAGGTCCATGTGATGGATCTGTTTTCAGGGGGGATGGTCAGGGCTCCTCCTCACCAAGCGCCTATTCAGGCCTTCTGTGAGTTCGGACTCCTTCTTCCATGTGAGGAAGCCTCCATCAGAGTACAGAGCCTTCCTCCTCAGATTGTCAAAGTGAGTGGACCCTCTAGAAGGGTCCTTTTCTATTGTATGTATATTCGATTCAATTCGTTTATTGAGTGTGTATGGGTTCAGTGCCTCTTCCCCGGAGGCCCTAAAACCAGTTTTTTACATGGCTCAAGGTGCAATATATTCTTTTCAATCTGTACAGCTCGCGTGGGAAGTCTCTCTGGGGATCCCCGTCTCTTTCCTATGGGAGGGTGGTGGGATGTAAAAATGTGAACATTTTTTACCCCGGCTGTGTAGACTGGGATACATACTGTTGATGCTTCCTTCTTTCTATTCCAGAAGTGTTGGAGTTAGGGAGTGTCACACCCCTCTTGTCGTTCCCCTGGGCGCCTTGGGGATTCAATGACAGGTCTAAATAGCCTGTTCATTGATGGGGGTGTGTCCCGACGCACGTATAGTGCTAGCTCGCTGTAAACAGGCGATTGACTGGCACGCCTTGGTTGCTTGTGGTTGAAACAGCGTTTTTATAAAGCAACTGAGATGGGGGTTTTTCCTCTTCCGACGACCACATCCCATGACCTGGGTGGGTTGTCGACGGATTCTCGTTCATGTCTGGGGGATGATGACGGGATGGATCTGAACATATGTGGTGGGGTCTCACGCCCTTGGGGTGGGCCACCAGGCGCGGTTCGTCCGAACGTCTGGGTGGCGCCTTCTTTTCATGTTAAGATCAACACGCATATCTGCCCTTCTCCTGGAGTAGGCATGTCGGCGTGGTTAGGGCACGGGATTGGTTCTGGTCACGCTGGTCCAGATCAGTTGAACCCGTTGTCCGCCGGGGATGCAGATCTGCTGTTCTGGTACCCTGAGGGACTTGGGCTTTTTTCAGGGGGAAAAATGCCAGGTCGGTCTGGGTGTCACAGGGTTAAGCGCTATGGAGACCCTGGTTGGGTATGTTTTTACTCAGCACTGTCGTCATGGCTTACAGCCATGCCATTCTGTACGCGCTCGATCTCGTCGGATCTCGGCCGCTACACAGGTTGGTCCTGGTTAGTACTTGGTTGGGAGACCGCCGGGGAATACCAGGTACGGTGTGCTTAGGGGCTGGTTCTCCATTATTTTTCGCTCCTCTCTCACGCATGGCGAAGAGGGGCCTGTGGGGGTGGTTTTTTGACCTCCTCTGGTGACCCTGTGCTTCCCGTACCGCCAGGCCCGGTCCGAAGTGATGTTTGCGACCCGTAGGCCTGGGTTAACCCTTTTTGGAAACTGAAACACTTGTACTGCGGTATAGCCGGTGTATACCCGCAGGTGTGTTTTGGAGTTTTTTCTTGAGGGGTTATAGGAACAACCACCGCATTGGGTAACACCGAGGTGGTTGATTCCCTGGTGTGTTGGAGCAGTGTCAACTCCCGGGTTCACCGTTTGAGGGTGCCCCTGCACGTTCATGACGTCTGCCAATCGTGTCAGCCTTCTCTGCCTCGACCCCTCTGGGTGGGGGTTTTTAAATGGAGGCTTGGTCATGCAACACCGCCAGCTTACGCTCCTTCCGCCGGGGCGGCTGTGTTCAGCTGTCCCCTCTGGCGCCTGTCTCGTCCGCAGTCTCCAGGCTAGGGTTAACAGCCTGTTGCCTGGTTTTTCCCCGGTGCGCTGCCTGCTTCCGTTGGTTAACCTTTTTTGTGTGCTTACGGCCATGCTGACTGCCTGTTCTGCAGGGTCAGTGTGCCAGGCGGTGTACTATTGGGGGGACGGGGCCCGCTCGGCTTACGGCCATACCAACCTGAACACGCCCGATCTCGTCCGATCTCGGAGGCTAAGCAGGTTCTGGCCTGGTTAGTACTTGGATGGGATTCCGCCTGGGAATACCAGGTGCAGTAACTGAGGGGCCTTTGTCCGAATACGCTGGCGATGTGGGGGGCGGGGCACTACGTGCCCACCTGGTGGGGTCTTGATGCTGGCATCATGGACTTCTCCGGGCCCCCATTCTAGGGAGTCCAGTCCTTTTGGTGGGTCTGGGTCTTCCTTCGTGCTCCGCTGCTACGGCCTTGCCACGGGGTTGGGTTTGCCCTTGACCCCGTGATTCTGGGGGCAGTAACGAGGTTGTTCCTCCGTTCGTTCCCGGGTGGCATGCGGGTTGTGCGTGTGTGTAGTCGTGGGGTCAAGCCACGGTCTGCTCACCCTGTGCGTTGAGTTGCTTGAGTGCCTCTTCGCACGGTCGGGTCCGTCGCCCTCCCGTGAAGCCCCTAATAGGGGGGGTGCCCGCCATTAGGGTGGGTCGGGGGGGCTCGGCCCTCCCTGTTCTGATGGTTTGTGGGGGGCTGTCAGCGGGGTGTATTTGTCGGCCGTTGGCTCTCGCTCGGCCTCCCTTGTGCAGAGAGCGATGCCGAGCGAGAGCGATACGATACAGAACGTTGGGTTATGGCTATAACCAAGTTCTGTTAGTATAGCGACGCTCGGCATCCGACGCCGCTGCAGCCTTTGACCTCGCCTTGTGGCGAAAGCTTGGGAAGGAGGAGAGTGGGTGGCCCCACCCCTGCTTATATGGGTAAGCTGATAGGGGTGTGGTCAGACAAATATTGGGATTAAAGGTACATTGTGGTCTTTATTCAGTGCGCATGCACGTATGCGAGATAGTGCAGAGAGCGATGCCGAGCGTCGCTATACTAACAGAACTTGGTTATAGCCATAACCCAACGTTAACACTGTCTCCTCACAGCACGGTGGTGTAGTGGTTAACACTGTCTCCTCACAGCACGGTGGTGTAGTGGTGTAGTGATTAACACTGTCTCCTCACAGCACGGTGGTGTAGTGGTTAACACTGTCTCCTCACAGCACGGTGGTGTAGTGGTTAACACTGTCTCCTCACAGCACGGTGGTCTAGTGGTTAACACTGTCTCCTCACAGCACGGTGGTGTAGTGGTTAACACTGTCTCCTCACAGCACGGTGGTGTAGTGGTTAACAGTGTAGTGGTTAACACTGTCTCCTCACAGCACGTTGGTGTAGTGGTTAACACTGTCTCCTCACAGCACGGTGGTATAGTGGTTAATACTGTCTCCTCACAGCACAGTGGTGTAGTGGTTAACACTGTCTCCTCACAGCATGGTGGTGTAGTGGTTAACACAGTCTCCTCACAGCACGTGGTGTAGTGGTTAACACTGTCGCCTCACAGCAAGACGTCCTGGGTTCGATTCCCACTTGGGGACCAGGTTACCGCGTTGCCAGGTACCCATGTGGGGTATCTCCCAGGCCTTTCTGTGTGGAGTTTGCGTGTTCTCCCCGTGCTCGCAAGGGTTTCCCCTCCAGAAAAAGATATAAACCCAATGAAAAAACCTGCAGAACAGATCGCTAACGCTGTCAGAACAGATCGCTAACACCCTGAAGATGACGGACAGGAGCACTTGGATTTGTCCCATGTCTGCTCCCGGCTGCCCTTGGGGGGGAAGGACGACGGGATGGGTCAAGTGCAGAGACACATTTCATCTGCGACTCAATGCATGTGTGTGTGTGTTCCTGTGTGTCGCCCATCTTGCATGTGTGTGTTGCTGCATGACAAATAAAGACTTCACATAAGATAAACAGATAATAACACATGTGCTTTTGATAAGATGATAAGGTAATGATGGGATAACGAAACAGTGTGCAGGGATTTCATAATTTCTGAGGGAAGACGATGAGGTGCAAACCCACAGGGAAGTGACGATTCAGGGCATTACATTTGTGAAATGTCCCCCTGTCTGCCCTGGTCTGGTGTGAACGGTAATGACATGGAACCTGTCCTGCAAGGCTCCAGCGTGAACCGCTTCCACCACCAGATGGAGCCAAATCATCATGGTGCATTATCCCTGGGTAGTGTCTTGAGAAATTAGTATTATAGATGGTTTTTTTTTTTAAAGGGGAACTATCTTATAAATGGCCTTTTTGAGTGTTTAGCATTGTTTCCTAGCTATGTGAACTTATATTAATATGATCTATGTCTCAAAATTCTCATATTGGCGCATTCTTCCAATTCTCCTCTCACAATATTCACCCTCACTGAACTTTTGTCATTTGAAAATGTGCCCTATGATGTCATAAAGACACTGCTGCATGTTAATGTTCAGGTGAACCAGAACGCGCAGTGGTTTAGGAGCCCAGGCTCAAAACAGCTCGAGATCTTGAGGTAGAAAAATGCTGTTTTTGAGGACTTGATTAGAAATACAAAACAATGAATAAAAAAAATATATATATTACAGAGGTGTTCCATAGACTCACAGGAATTGTGTAAAAGTGCCCAAATAGTGAAAGAAATAGTAAAATAGTTCCCCTTTAAAGTAAGCTAAGGGTTGAGCTGGAACACAATATTTTGGTCTTGCTTTTGATATTTTAATCACATTTGTGCGTACAATTCAGAGTAACAGAAGAGTGGTTGTTGCTTATTGATTATTTATTTTATTTGTTTATCTTTATTAATAATAAATAACTATTTCATTTCTAAAACTATCATTCAAACGTAGTCCTCTTTCTTCCAACATGGCTGCCTGTATCATAGCAACTGTTATTTTGTATGGCATTATTTTGTATGTTAACGGACAATTGGTTGCTATGTGGTGACATTTGAGAAAACAAAACATAATAGTTTATTAACATAATAAACGTATTACTGGATCTTGTAAACACATCACAGTAGAATAGTAATATCACGCTGTTCCAATGTTCTACCTACTTTAGCACTGCACAGAAATTTGGTATTTTCTTTTAAAAATGGTTACCAACGGTTACAGTCAGCCATGCTGGAAGAAAACTACACTAACAGCCCATGCAAGGCCTCAGTATTAAGTGTCCCAGTATTACGACCAATCAATGAATGAAGTGCTCCAGTACAACTTGAAACAAGTGTTGTAGATTCTTATTACTTCTCTGTGTATGTACAGAGTTGTAGTATAATATGTACAGTGATACAAGTATAAAGACAGTAGTAAGGTTAGTAAGTCATACTGGCCAGCAGTGTAACTAGTAAGAGTAGGATATGTACAGATACTATAGTAAAGGACTATGTGCAGGTAAGTACAGACCGGTGTGGATATATCTCGTCCCTCTCCCTCCTCCTCCAGTACCTTGCCGAAGCTGCCTTTTCCCAGCATCTTGTGCAGGACGAAGTTGTCGATGGTGAACTTGTGACGGTCCTTCCTGGGTACGGAGTAGATGGGCTCCTCCTTCTCCGCCTCATCCTCCTCCTCCTCATCCTCCTCCTCCTCCTCCTCCTCCTCTGGACCTTCCCACGATACACCCCGATCTGGAGGGGGGAAGGGGGGGGGGGGGGGGAAAGGGGTTTGGGAGACGGACAGAGAAGGAGAGAAGAAGCAACGTCATAAGAACCTGACGACAAAAAAACATAGAACTCTGTTTTACATTTTTACAGAGGAACAGCGTTTTCAAACTTTATCCTCTGAAGACGGTACAGTAAGTAAGAGTGTTGTGTCCATTCATAGTTAAAGACAGTAGAGGTTGAGTACTTTATTATCTAAAGGTGGTAAGTTAGAGTGTTGTGTTCATTCATAGTTAAAGACAGTAGAGGTTGAGTACTTTATTATCTAAAGATGGTAAGCTAGAGTGTTGTGTTCATTCATAGTTAAAGACAGTAGAGGTTGAGTACTTTATTATCTAAAGGTGGTAAGTTAGAGTGTTGTGTTCATTCATAGTTAAAGACAGTAGAGGTTGAGTACTTTATTATCTAAAGATGGTAAGGTAGAGTGTTGTGTTCATTCACAGTTAAAGACAGTAGAGGTTGAGTACTTTATTATCTAAAGATGGTAAGTAAGAGTGTTGTGTTCATTCATAGTTAAAGACAGTAGAGGTTGAGTACTTTATTATCTAAAGGTGGTAAGTTAGAGTGTTGTGTTCATTCATAGTTAAAGACAGTAGAGGTTGAGTACTTTATTATCTAAAGGTGGTAAGTTAGAGTGTTGTGTTCATTCATAGTTAAAGACAGTAGAGGTTGAGTACTTTATTATCTAAAGATGGTAAGTTAGAGTGTTGTGTTCATTCATAGTTAAAGACAGTAGAGGTTGAGTACATTATTATCTAAAGGTGGTAAGGTAGAGTGTTGTGTTCATTCACAGTTAAAGACAGTAGAGGTTGAGTACTTTATTATCTAAAGATGGTAAGGTAGAGTGTTGTGTTCATTCATAGTTAAAAACAGTAGAGGTTGAGTACTTTATTATATAAAGATGGTAAGGTAGAGTGTTGTGTTCATTCATAGTTAAAGACAGTAGATGTTGAGTACTTTATTATCTAAAGATGGTTAGTTAGAGTGTTGTGTTCATTCATAGTTAAAGACAGTAGAGGTTGAGTACTTTATTATCTAAAGGTGGTAAGGTAGAGTGTTGTGTTCATTCACAGTTATGTTAAGCAGGAGAATAGTAAATGCCGTTTCAAAATCGTGGTAAAACAACATTTTCAACCAAAGAAATTGACATTCCCTAATAGATAGTGTGTACGTAAATGAAAATGTATGTGTCTGATATTTTTATCTTGTATTATGAATTTGATTAGGGTTTTTATTGTTGTTTTAATTGTCTGTATGACATGTAAATGTTGTGAGTGTATAAGGGTTTTTATTGTTGTTTTAATGGTCTGTATGTCATGTAAATGGTATGAGTGTATAAGGGTTTTTATTGTTGTTTTAATTGTCTGTATGACATGTAAATGTTGTGAGTGTATACGTCTGTAACTGTATTTTATGTGTTATGGACCCCAGGAAGAATAGCCCCAGCACTGCTGTGGCTAATGGGGATCCAAATAAACTTAAACTTAAACAGTTAAAGACAGTAGAGGTTGAGTACTTTATTATCTAAAGATGGTAAGGTAGAGTGTTGTGTTCATTCATAGTTAAAGACAGTAGAGGTTGAGTACTTTACTATCTAAAGATGGTTAGTTAGAGTGTTGTGTTCATTCATAGACAGTAGAGGTTGAGTACTTTATTATCTAAAGGTGGTAAGTTAGAGTGTTGTGTTCATTCATAGTTGGAGTTACTGTATATGGTTCTACAGTGCAAGGGTTCATCAATCATGAAGAATGGGAAATAATGAAGGATGAGAAGGAAGGTTTTACATGTGACTGTGTTTGGTGTTTTGATTGGTTGACCATGTAGAGATGGGTGGAGCTAAACCCTGATAGCTGTGGTGCGTGGTCACCTCACCTTTGCGTGCAGGTGTTGCTGTAGCAGGTAAACCCATCACTAACCCTGATGGAGCTCGGACCACGCCCGCCTGGCCGACGCCCACCGGCCCCTCTCGACCAATGATCTCAGTCTCCCGGGAACCTTTAGACTATTAGAATGGCATTAGGTAAAAGAAAACGAAAAACACAACAATATAGATTTGAACACCTGTTACGTGTCACAATTTGAATATGTTTAAACTTTTAGAATGTCAAGCTGTTGATAAGTAGCAGGCATGCATCAATAATAATAATATTAATAATTATAATAATAAATTCAATTTGTAGGGGCGATTTATATTTGTGGAACAAATCGCAAGGCGCTACAGTGAAGAATAACATAAAAACTAGTAAGAGAGTAGAAAGAAGAACATAAAATAAGTAGGACTAAAACTAGTAAAATTGTAAAAATAACATAAACTGTGAAGGGCTAAAATTAGTAAAAGAGTAAAAGAACATAAAATGTGTGGAGCTAAAACTAGATACAAATCTACAAAAGGCTCTATTAAAAATATGTGTTTTGAGGCCCTTTTTTTTTTTTTTTTTTTTTTCTCCATTTTCCTCCGATTTTCTCCCATCCCAATGTTAGTCGTATGCCAATTCCCAATCCCTTCCTGGTCGCTGCGCACTTACCCCCCACAGTCAGATCATCTGGGAGAGTGGAGGCTACCACGTGCTTCCTCCGACACACGTCCAGCCAATCACCGCTTCTTTTCACCTGGCAGCGCGGATTCTCACTGAGAGGGCGTAGCGTGTGGGAGGACCACACTATCCCCCTCAGGTCATATCCGTGCTTAGCAGGCGCCCCGACCGAACTGTAGGAGTCGCTGTTTACAACGACCCGGACCCACCCCGCCAGCTTCTCCCACCCTCTAATACAGCCAATTGTATTAGTGCGGACGGCCAGCCAAGCTGGTGACAACCCCGGAGCTGTGAGCTGGATTCGAACAGGCGAATCCAGCTCACAGCTCCGGGGTTGGTGACGAACGCAATCTCCGCTCGGCCACCTAACCGCCTTTTTGAGGCCCTTTTTAAAAGCATCCATGGTCTGTGGTGCTCTCAGGTTGTCAGGGAGAACATTCCACAGACTGGGAGCGGATGAGCAGAAAGCTCACACTGATGTTGTCTTTGGGAAACCAGGCGGACACCAGGCTAAAACAGGGAATCCATATTGGGAAATTATCCCAGAGATACCAAGAGGTCAAGAGGTCAAGAGGTCTGTATAACATCTCAGGAATCAAAGCAAAACCACCGACTTCCTGCATTTCACCTTTGTCCCGGGGCCCCAAATGAATGGTCTGGGTCTATAGACTATAGACAGTCTCAGAACCCAGGACTGGCTAGTAGGTTAAGGTCTATATTTCTTCAGTAAAAGTAATTATTTGAATCGGCACTTGGTATCGGACGATGTGTTTGTGTGTGTGTGTGTGTGTGTGTGTGTGTGTGTGTGTTCATATTTGGAAGCAACACCAAAATTGATATATTTTCACATTGTCTGCTAAAAAACGCCCAGAACAATATCCAAATAAATGGCTGTCACTCACTGAGGAAAAGGTGTATTTACATCAGATTTCACATGGAGGTTCGTAACACCTAACTAGAACTTTCCATGTTGAAAAAACAATAATTCCATGGTAACCTATGTGTTGTGAAGGGCCAGATTAAACCGAATATATATATTTATTATATATATATATTTAATTGTATTTGTATATTCTCTAATATTCCTTGATATCCCTTGTATATTCCTTGTACAATATGCATTGAATATCCATTCTAGCCTACTGAACATCCCATAATAGTCTCCATTCTACTATTGGTCGAGACCTTGGTGCCAGGCTGCCATACCCCCCAGACCCAGTTCAAACGTACCGCTCAACATGTACGAACAAGTCCTAGTTCCGCGTAGGAATCTGGCTACCGCACCACTAATGGGACTATTTGTTCATAGTGCGTATATATACTGCGCTACTAAAGTAGGACTTCCTTTTTCAGTCCAGTTTCTTACCCTCCAATAGAGTCTCAGACGTAAAGCCTCCCCGCGACGCCACGTGTGGGAGTAAGGCCAAGTTCGCCTACCATCGGTATTGAGACATCGTGTATATTAATATTTGAATAGTCATATTTGGCACTATATCGTCGAGTTGGACGTAGTCTATTAAGCTAATAATAGTCTGTTAATATATAGTGCTTTGTGCGGTGAGAATACTACCGTAGTCAGTACCCCATCGTTTCGGGCAGAGAACTGGCTGCTTATCCAGGGTGGTTGACCCCACGTGAAGCTGCACCCGAGGAGCCCCAGAGCCGACGAGCGAGTGGACCTGTATACCGGATTATTCTACCGACGACAGCCCGCCTTCCCCGGCACGGATTATGCTTTGTATACGTTGATTATTCCATGGATAAAGACCCCCGACACTGCCGTGTGTTGGAACCCCCCCCCTGGAGAGGACGCAAGGTGAGGAGACGCTCTGCAAGACGAGGTCGCTTCACGTCTCTCCTCCGTGGACCGGAGGACGCCGGCCCACAAAGAGTCCATCTGCTTTCATCTGTGGTCCAAGGATCGCCGGCGCATTGAACGGCACTACAGTGGGTTCACCTGGGATACCCTTGGCCGGATGAGGCAGCCGGATTCTACCCCCCCCCCCCCTTCCTACTCCTGTCGGCTTACAAGCGACCGGATTAACCCCCCCTAGTGTATCCAGTCTATAATCATTAAAGTATCATTGCTTTTATTCCTTAACTATTCCAGGTCGTATATGTACCACCTGCGCCTTCAGAGATTGGACATTCTCTATTGATATACCGACGAATACTCTTGCCATAAAAGTGCATACTAATTCCCATTCATAAATGTGATTGATTTGATTAAGTGCTTGCTCTACACACCATCGCTGTGTAGAAATAAAGACCTATTTCTAATTCGTACATTTGTGTTGGATCCGTTTCATCTACGTGACAGTGTTCATCATAATATATTTATGCCGTGTACTGGGTGGCCGAATATTAAGTACAAAGGTAGTGGTAGTAAGTATCATATCTAGTAATACAGTCAGGGAATTGTACCCCTCAGTTACAATTGGTCCTTCGAGCCGGAGGGTAATTAGTGTAATATTAATATAGTGTTATTAATATTGAAATGGCCTATGATGAACACTCCACGAAACGATCCTCCTAACCAACGCCCGCAGCGCGAACGACGGCTCCCTCAGTACTTAGAGGCTTACGCTGTCAGTCAACAACCTAGTCTTCTACTAACAGTAAACGCGGTCAAACTAGAAAGTAAAAGTATGTCTAACCCCAACGCCCAGACTACCCCGACCATAGAGGCCCCTACGGGTTCTAATGTAACTGACCAAGTTCACGGTGGGGACCAGTGGGAACCAGACATGACTTCACACCCCGCCAGTACTGAAGAAGTAGTCCCCGATGAGTCCAGGGAGGAATACAACGCTACCGAGACAGAACTCGGCACGGAAGAAGACGGGGAGAGCACCGTGGAGATAGAGCTCCAAGGCTCCGCAAGGAGTACCCCGAGGGAAGGCTCCCCTATACAACCGCCTTCTCCCAGCGAGGCAGAGAGGACCCTACAGCAGGCCTTCCTCATCAGCCTGAACGCCGCTGCTGAACGCGACCGACTGCAGATCCAGCAGCGGAGCGAAGAAGAGCATATACGTCTAGAAATAAGACGCATTCAGAGGGAAGAGAATGTGGCCCGAGACCGAGCAGACAGCCAGCGAGCAGCTGCTGGTGCTCTACGGGACGCAGAGCGTGACAGACAGCAAGCGCAACTAATAGAACAGCTGATCAGACGGACAACACCCTCTCCCTCCGCCAGAGGCTCCAGGAACTCGTCTAGACACACCTCCAGGGCGGCATCCCCTAGCCGAGTAAACAACCCTGAACTTGACCAACAGACGAGGTCTATACCCCCCACAGACCACCTCCCCCCACCGGTCCAAGCGAGACCTAGCAACCGGGAAGGAGCAGCATATCCTGTGGAGAGGCTAAACCAGAGACTACAAGCACTGGATGACCTAACTGAAGACGAAGAGGAAGAGGAGGAGAACCACGCCCGACGACAGCACAGTACTCTACCGGACCAGGAGGTCCGGTACAGCCCAGGCTATACTCCCGCGGAGCTGCGCTACAGACCCCCGACTCTATACACGGGTGAGCACGACGCACGACCCGCACCGAGGAACAGCACCTGGACAAGCGGGCCATGGTACACTGCCGGTACCAGCCCATACCAAGGAGCGGGAGGAGACTCGCCTAGGAGGCCTCTCCCCCAACGCTCGCCGATGTATCCACAGTCAGCGTCATACATTGGCACGCCTATGGTACCCGACTTCACCCAAGAGAACCGGGCCCAGTATACAGAACTCTGCATGTGTCTGGAGACCATGTTGGTGGATGTATTGGATGAACGCCACAAATACGCCATCCTACTGAAGCACTTAAAGGTACCCCGCGCACATAATATAGCGCTCGCCTACGCGACTTCCACCACCCCATACACAGCAGCGCTGGTAGCATTGGACCAGAGGTATGGGCGCATATGGGATTACGTGATCCAGGAGATCCGACACATCGACCGCTTACCCCCAGCAATAGACAATCGAGCACTGGACGACCTGTCCATCAGAGTGCAGTCCCTAGTAGGGATGTTGGGAGCGCAGAGAGAGAAGGGGAGGCATGAACTTTACGCCAACTCAAATGTGGAAAGGATCTTGGAGAAGCTGCCGCCCGCTCGACAGGAGCGTTTTAGGCGACAGAGAGACCACCGAGACCCGAATGGCCCCGAACCGAACCTCCTCGATCTAGCAGACTTCCTGGCGAGAGAAGTCAGCAGCCTACGGCTAGATACATTCGGACGGAGCACCCCTGGCTCCAGAGAAGGAACCAGACGACTAAATGATGGAAGAAGATCGGTGACTGTGATGCACCAATCGGAGTCAGTACCGAGCAGCAGGAGCCACAGTACCCCCTCCAGAACGGAGAAGTGGAAGATAGTGTGCCCCTACTGTGAGAAAGAACACTGGCTAGCGCAATGTGACTCCTTCCCCAAGCTGAACGCGGAGGAAGCAAGTCAATGGATAAAGTCCAACAAGCGCTGTTTTCGCTGTGCGCGCTCACACATGGCAGCCGAATGCCGCTTAAAGAAAAGGTGCACCAAGTGCGATGGAGCCCATCTGGACATACTTCACGACAGTAACAGACGGCGCCCTTCACCCGCACCATCCAGCAGCAAAGCGAGCGTCATGTACATCGATCCCGCCAGCAGCAGTGGAGCCCGAGTACTCCTAAAAGTAGTGCGTGTGACACTAAGCTACCAGAATAAAGTCCTGGACACTTACGCCGTCCTCGATGACGGGTCAGAGAAGACCCTGCTGCTCGCCTCCGCTGCGGCCCAGCTAGGGCTGCGGGGAAGCGAAACCCAAATGACAATTCGGACAATAAGACGAGATTTGAAGACGATAAAGGGCGAGAATGTCTCATTCTCTATCGCAGCAAGCGGCCAGCCTGAGCGACGGTACCAGATTACAGACGCTTTCACCAGCCAAGAAATAGGACTGTCGCGGTACACATACCCCGTCGCCAAGCTGATGGAGAAATATGTACATCTGCGCAAGTTACCGATCCCGCTCATAGACAATGCTATGCCGACCCTGTTGATAGGCTCCGACCATGCAGACCTCATTGTCCCGATAGACCGGGTTCATACCGGACCCCGAGGCTGTCCTGCAGCAGTCGAGACCCGTTTGGGATGGACTCTCCAAGGCCCGCTCGCCAAATCTCTCAACCGAAGTACAGCCACTAGATGTCTCCACTCCCGAGTCACAGAGGGAGAAACCGCACTCCTGCAACACGTAGAGCGGCTATGGACCTTGGAACAAATGCCCTTTAAGAACGGAAAGAAAGACATTCGCTCTAAAGATGACATTTACGCCATTAACCTCCTCGAGACAGGGACCAAGAGAGTCCCGGTCAACGGCGTGTTGAGATACGCCACGCCACTCCTGCGGCGAGAAGGAATGCCTACTTTCCACGCCAAGACAGACGCCACAGAACGGTACCTGCTGAACACGGAGCGGCGCTTAGCCAAGAACCCCGCCCAAGAGAGTGTATACCGCGCTGAGATTGAGAAGCTCATCACAGCGGGACACGTCACAAAGATGGACATTAAAGAGGCTGACCAGACCACTGAATCGTGGTACGTGCCTCACCACAAGGTCCATCACAACGGTAAAGACCGCATAGTATTTAACTGCAGCTACCAGATCGGATCCCAAAATCTGAATAAAGAGTTACTGCCCGGTCCCACACTCGGCCCCTCCCTACTCGGCGTTCTACTCCGCTTCCGCCAGGAAAAGGTGGCCATCAGCGGGGACATTAAAGGAATGTTCCTGCAGGTGAGATTAGTAGAGGAGGACAAGCCCCTGTTACGGTTCCTATGGAGAGAGAAGCCAGGAGATGAGCACCCAGCCATCTACCAATGGGAAGTCCTCCCCTTCGGAACGACGTGCAGCCCCTGCTGTGCTACATTTGCACTACAGAAACATGTAGCAGAGGACCCAGCAGCGGACGAAGAGGTCCGACACAGCGTAAAGAACAGCTTCTACGTAGACAACTGTCTACAAAGCCTTTCAACCCAGGAAGAAGCCGAGGCTCTCCTGATTAAACTCCGCGCCTCATTGATCAAAGGCGGCTTTGATCTCAGGCAGTGGGCCAGCAGCGATCCGCAAGTACTGCGCAGCCTCTCCTCCGAGGACAAGGCAGCCAGCAGCGAGACCTGGATGGCTACAATCCCGGGAGAAGCCCAGGAGATGACCCTGGGATTGGTGTGGCGATTCAAAACAGATTCGCTTCACTACAGACACAAGCCCCTGACTACGGAGCAGGGAAGGCCGGCGGCGGCGCCGACCACCAGACGGAGTGTGTACACAACACTCGCCCGACAATATGACCCGCTAGGATGTATTCTACCGTACACCACCAGGGCAAAAATGATTGTACGAGCATTGTGGGACAAGGACCAGGGCTGGGACGACCCCATTCCCGCACACCTTTCATCCACCTGGAGAGAGTGGGAGATGGAGCTCCACTCACTCCCAGGCGTTAATATGCGCCGAAGCTACTTCCCACCCACGGTGAGGCCAGAGACATGTAAAATGGACTTACACGTCTTCAGTGACGCCTCAGAGGTCGCATACGGATCAGTAGCCTACTTGCGGGCCCAAGAAAGGGGGGGAGAGATCTACACAGCATTTGTCCTCGCCCGCTCGAGAATAGCCCCACGCAAGCAACAATCTATCCCACGTCTAGAGCTCTGCGCAGCCCTAGCCGGAGCGCACCTAGCCACGCTCATCCAACGTGAGCTCACCATACCGGTGTCTAGAACAATCCTGTGGTCAGATTCCACGACAGTACTCGCCTGGATCAAATCGGACTCATGCAAGTACAAAGTCTTCGTGGGAGTCAGAGTCACCGAGATTCAAGACTTAACCGAAGAGTTAACCGGAGAAACAGAGTGGCGCTACGTTGATACAAAACAGAACCCAGCTGACGTCATCACCCGGGGAATGCCCCTAGATGACCTCACCCGTCGCAATGTCTACAGTGACGGCCCAGCATTCCTAAAGCTCCCGGAAGGAGAGTGGCCCACGCCTATCCCGAGGGAAGCCAGTCAGGAGGAGGCTGAGAATAAGAAGCCTGTGTTCTGTGGATTGAGCACTGTTATCTCCGCAGACCCCAACACACTCCTGATGGGGCGGCTAGATCCCGCGTTACCCCAGACAATGTACCGGCCTGAAGAAGCGAACGGCCGACGAATGTGGAGGTACAGCCAAGTATTAGCCGACAAGTTTTGGAGCAGTTTCCTACTGCACTACCTACCGTCTCTACAGACCCGCCAGAAGTGGGTAAAGGAGAGAGACAATTTGACAGAAGGAACAGTCGTCATGATTATTGATCAATCACTGCCCAGAGCTATGTGGCCGGCCGGCCGCGTAAGCAAAGTGATCACCGGTGCCGACGGCAAGGTCCGAGCAGCTGAAGTGCTCGTCCAGGGTCGCACTTACACCCGTCCCGTGGCGAGGCTCATAGAACTGCCCCGACTCCCAGACACAATCGATGATGACCATGACCCTATAACCCTATGACTTTGTGAAGTTGACTGACCCCTACAGCAAACCCTTATGTGTAAATAGACAACGCGATTAATCTGTCTCTGTTTAACTGATTAGGTCTGGGACCAATCAGGGGGTGGCTGTTGTGAAGGGCCAGATTAAACCGAATATATATATTTATTATATATATATATTTAATTGTATTTGTATATTCTCTAATATTCCTTGATATCCCTTGTATATTCCTTGTACAATATGCATTGAATATCCATTCTAGCCTACTGAACATCCCATAATAGTCTCCATTCTACTATTGGTCGAGACCTTGGTGCCAGGCTGCCATACCCCCCAGACCCAGTTCAAACGTACCGCTCAACATGTACGAACAAGTCCTAGTTCCGCGTAGGAATCTGGCTACCGCACCACTAATGGGACTATTTGTTCATAGTGCGTATATATACTGCGCTACTAAAGTAGGACTTCCTTTTTCAGTCCAGAGTCTCAGACGTAAAGCCTCCCCGCGACGCCACGTGTGGGAGTAAGGCCAAGTTCGCCTACCATCGGTATTGAGACATCGTGTATATTAATATTTGAATAGTCATATTTGGCACTATATCGTCGAGTTGGACGTAGTCTATTAAGCTAATAATAGTCTGTTAATATATAGTGCTTCGTGCGGTGAGAATACTACCGTAGTCAGTACCCCATCGTTTCGGGCAGAGAACTGGCTGCTTATCCAGGGTGGTTGACCCCACGTGAAGCTGCACCCGAGGAGCCCCAGAGCCGACGAGCGAGTGGACCTGTATACCGGATTATTCTACCGACGACAGCCCGCCTTCCCCGGCACGGATTATGCTTTGTATACGTTGATTATTCCATGGATAAAGACCCCCGACACTGCCGTGTGTTGGAACCCCCCCCCTGGAGAGGACGCAAGGTGAGGAGACGCTCTGCAAGACGAGGTCGCTTCACGTCTCTCCTCCGTGGACCGGAGGACGCCGGCCCACAAAGAGTCCATCTGCTTTCATCTGTGGTCCAAGGATCGCCGGCGCATTGAACGGCACTACAGTGGGTTCACCTGGGATACCCTTGGCCGGATGAGGCAGCCGGATTCTACCCCCCCCCCCTTCCTACTCCTGTCGGCTTACAAGCGACCGGATTAACCCCCCCTAGTGTATCCAGTCTATAATCATTAAAGTATCATTGCTTTTATTCCTTAACTATTCCAGGTCGTATATGTACCACCTGCGCCTTCAGAGATTGGACATTCTCTATTGATATACCGACGAATACTCTTGCCATAAAAGTGCATACTAATTCCCATTCATAAATGTGATTGATTTGATTAAGTGCTTGCTCTACACACCATCGCTGTGTAGAAATAAAGACCTATTTCTAATTCGTACATTTGTGTTGGATCCGTTTCATCTACGTGACAGTGTTCATCATAATATATTTATGCCGTGTACTGGGTGGCCGAATATTAAGTACAAAGGTAGTGGTAGTAAGTATCATATCTAGTAATACAGTCAGGGAATTGTACCCCTCAGTTACACTATGGATTATTCAACAAAACACATGGTTTTTTTTACCAGTTTTTTTTTTTAAATGTCAAATATTGTATGCTCACTCAGAGGTTATGTATGATGGTGACTTTACACTGCACCAGAAATAAAGGGTAGGTCCCCCTGAATCATAAAAGGTATAACACTTGATACTGACTCAAAGAATAAGTTCATAATTGGCAAAAATATAACACTATGTCCAGGCGAAGCTCTGTTTATGTAGGCTTGTTTAGACTGTTTAGAGCAGTGGTTCTCAACCTTTTTACACCAATACAAGTACCACCTGAGAACGTAGCTGGCTCTCCAAGTACCACCATATGACCGACGTTAAAATACAGTCTATTCAGCTATGCACAGTTCACGCAGGAGGCAAATGTATTCCTAATAGCATTATTTATTGTACATTTTTGTCAGACACAGCCACAATGTACTGTACAAAGGGGTAGCACTAGAACTAGCGAACTCTTCCACACAACTCATACAATGCAAGGGGCATTGAGAACATAATAACTAACATTCTCACATAGCAAGCAGGACTTATTTAGTTACAAAGACTTAATTTCCTGCATTCTGGTGCAGGAATTTTTTTAAATTTACCCTTTAAATGCCAGTGTTTGTGATGGGCATCCCAAATTATTGTAAAAAAAAAAAAAAAAAAACATATTCAATACATTTTTGAATTGTAACCCTTTAAATGCCAGTTTGTGTGATGGCATCACAAATTATTGTTAAAAAAACACACAAAAAGTTAAATATTTTCAATATATCAAATGCAAAGTACATTTTTCTGGGGGGGATTATTACAGGCTAGGCATGTGTCAACACAGAGTATTTAATTTTTTATCTGACATTACAAAAAAATCTAAAAATAAAAATGGTTATGATCAGGGCTGAAGTTGAATAAAAGATTTATGACTGTTTAGACTGCAATACTCTCTGTCACAGTGATCTCCTGGTTGTTCACCACCTAGGTTATCTAACTATCACGCCGCCGCAACTAGAAACACTGGCCTGGCCTGCTTCTAAGTTCAGTGGCCTGACTGCACAAAAAAATTATAATAATAATCTTTTTTTTTTATAAATCTTTTCAAGTACCACCAGCAGTACCACCAAGTACCACTAGTGGTACGCGTACCACAGGTTGAGAACCACTGGTTTAGATAGTTAATTAAGAGGCAGTGTTGTAGTACTTGAGTCCAGGACTCGGACTCGAGTCTGAGTCCTGGACTGATTTTCAGGACTCGAGCATTGATTGCATTCGGACTCGGAAGGTGCAGACTCGGACTTGTTAATTGATAAATACAGTTTTATTTTTTGTAATAGGCACTAATCATTTGGCATAAGATATTGATGGCTAGTGCATTTGTTTGGCTATTGTGTCAACAAAGTAAATAAACTCCCTTTGAAATGGTGACCGCTGTGTCATTTATGTTTAATGTAGACCTTTTTTTATTTGTCAGCTCTTTGACTGCCAGAGTGGAGTGGACTCAACCTTGATGACTTGGACTCGGACTCGGGCTAGGGTAATGGGAACTCGACTCGGACTCGACTTGGGCTCTTCTTTGGTGACTCGACTCGGACTCGAGATTTAGTGACTCGACTACAACACTGGTTAAAGGTCAGTACTGCTGTAAACGGTAAAGAGTGGTGTTGGAACATGTTTTATTGTTCTCTCTGACCTGCTGTTTTCTCTCCACGATGGCGAGCGCTTCCGCCATCAACTTCTGGTTGACCCCACAGAGGTTAGCGACCTTCTTCTGGCACTTGTGATGGACATTCATAGTACACTCTAAGATAAGATAAGATAAGATACGATACGATATGATAAGATAAGATACGATTCGGGCATCATAGCAGCATAGGGGAGGGGGAGGTGAGGTACAGGTATGGGCAGGGTAATAGTAGAAAGACATAAATATAGGCAATCAAATTATATCTGAATATAAAAATATGAGAAAGAATAAGCAGTGTAAACAATATAATTAACTCATAAAAATATGAGAAGAATAAACAGTATGGGAAAAAAACACAGGATTACACACACAGCACACACACAAGCAAGCATGCACACACGCACACACACACACACGTAATAAAATAAGACTTTTAGGATTATGGGATTAACTTCCACTTTATTTAATATCCCAGCCAAGACATGGCTGCTCACATGGTTACTGATATGACTTACTATAATGTCACAAGCTTATGATGGGAATTATTTAATGTTGAAAGCGGTGCGATGCAGATGAACTCTGATTAAGAGGCTAAAGGCTCTATATATAACTCTCACCCTCACACTTCAGCCCCTGTTTGGCCAGTCCCCACAGCAGGGTCCCACAGTGCTCACAGAACGTGGGGCTTTTGTAGTTGTACACCTTGAACCTGTGGGGCATGTCGATCTTAAATCGCTCCTTGTTGATCTGCAAACGCACACACACACACACACACACACGCACACACACAAACATGAATGCACGTCACATATCTAATCTATCACAGGGCTGCTACTTCATGTTAATGGAATATATGAACATGCACTTCATGAACTTCATGTTCATTGTATATTTTGTATAGTGTTTGGTCTTTTACTCTTTTACTGTATATGAAACACAATCTCAGGAGGGTCATACAGAACTAAGCATTTCACTATAATGTCACAAATAAAACAGAACTTGAAACGTGAACTAATGCTTTTAATAGAGAACATTAGAAAGCATTCGGCTCATACGGTAAGTCATATTGTGGAAAATTAGAACGTAAACAAAAAATTAAAATAAATTAATAAATACATTATTACATACTAAACATTCTTAAATATTTGATTCAGTGTTAGAATCCTATGAAACCATAATGCCTATGCTGATTTCACTTAAAGGAACAATAGGCTACTTTTTTAGGGCAGAACTTATTTTAAAGGATTTTATTAAAGGATATTTTCAAATCTTTTAATGTTCCAATAATTTCACTTGGTCGTTCGTTTGATTGGATGTTATTGTTTTAGCTCCTGCCCCTTACTGGAACGACAGATTTGATTAATTTCTGTGTCAAGCGTCTTATTCTCTTGAGTACAATCGATTACTGTCGAGATATAAAAAAAAGTGGTGTTCGCCTATTTCGTGTTCGATTATGGTGTTCGTGATTTCATCACCTCAAAAGCCCCGTTTTTCAAAAAGCAACAGGGCTTTTGAGGTGATGAAATCACTGTGCCCAGGCAGCAGTGGTTTGGCAAAAAATTTATCAGAGTATATATCTGCTTAGAAAACGAAAATGTCTAATTATTATAGTATTTTTTTCTCCACATGGTAAATACACAGGTCACAACATGTTTTCAGGAAAGTTTTGGAGTTGTATTTGGAGTGTATTTCGTGACTGTTGGGAACTAGGCTACACTGGCACACCTACTTCCAGTGAATGACGCTAAGCTACTGTAGGCTAACGGTGCGGCTGTTCCCTAAGCCTAATGCATGCACAGAGACGAAAAGGTATGTATCTGCTTGTCTAACTCCAGGGTAGATGGCAAATAAGCTAATTTCCCAAAAATTTGGCGTGTTCCTTTAAGACCTTTTTCTGCCGTGATCTCAACATAACCGCCATGTTTTATGTTTACGTTGCAAATCTGGATAGTGGATATAGTTCACAAGGAAGATGTTCTTCAGGTACACGCAGAATATGCAGGTATACAAATACAATGCCGCTCACAACGCAGCCACTTGTCTACTATAGTACGCTAAACGGCTAAAAGCAAGTATACTGAGACCTTTCGCTCCAATAAAACTTTATCTAAACCATAAGATAACATTTCCACCTGGTCTGGACCCAATCAAGACCCAGTTGCACTGAAATATCTGTGATGACCAAGAATGGAAGCCCTTGTTGTGGTTTTTATTGCACTTTGTTCTGGTCTGTTGTGCGGTCTATCTCTTGGCAGAGCCTGAGGTGTGGCCATCAACACTCTTTTTTTTAAACAATGTTTTTATTGCATTTTTTTCTTTTATACAAACATACATATATACAGACAATAATCACATGACAAAAATAATAAGACACCCTCCAATCCCCTCCCCTCCCTAATTATAATACAAATGACATTTCCGCAGATATACTACAATAGAAATAATTATTGTTAATGTTAATTTATAAAGGGGAACTATCCTATAAACGGCATTCCTCAGTGTCCAGTACCTTTCCCCAGCTCTATGGATTCACATCAACAGTATCCACGTATCCAACTCTCAATGTCCGAGATTTCTCACCCGCCTAAGTGGCAGCCTGTGTGGCCTTTGGCACCCGTCCACACAGTGGTGGGAGCCCAGCCTTAAAGTGTCCCAAGATCCTGAGATAGAACCATGTTGCTTTTCAGTACCTGATTAGAAATATAGAACAATGATCCTCTTATTTTATTTATTTATATATATATATATTTGTCTTTTCTTTTTTTTTCAAACCTTTCCGAGGTGTTCCATAGATTCACCGGAACTGTGCAAAAGTCCCCACATAGTGAAAGAAACATCCCAATAGCTCTCCTTTAAATTACCTACCAGAAACCATGGAAATATCAGCACAAAAATTACATAAAATAAAATAAATAAAAAATAAAATAAAGATTTAAAAAAAAAAAAAACTTCGGCTTCTCTACCTCCATCCACCTTTCTCTTTTTTCCTTCTCTTTTTTCCCCTACACCTTCCTCCCATTTTCCCTCTCCTTTCCCTTACCTTTAATGTTTCCTATCTCTCTCCTTTAGATTCTTACCCTTTCCACAAATTGTTCTGTTTTTCCCTTCTGTATGTATTGCTAAGTTTTCTGACACTTCCTTTAACCATTGTTTAGCCCCTGGTCTCTGTATCTCCTTCCAGTTTAGAGCTATCACTCTCTTGGCCTGTAGCAAACAAAAATTTATCAATTTCCTCTTTCTAATATAAGCTGGGAACTTCTCCGGGTATAAGTGTAGTATACATAACTTAGGATCGGTCGGGATTTCTATCTCTGTCATCTCCGATATGAGTTCCAATATCTCCTTCCAATACTCCTGTATCTTCTCACATTCCCACATACAGTGGTATAGGGTCCCTATCTCTACCCCACACCTAGTACATTCATCCGGGATCACAGGGTAAAACTTGTGTAATTTCTCTGGTGTCATATATACTCTGTGTATCCACTTATATTGTAGGAGTTTACATCTGGTATTGATTGAAAGTGTCTGTGACATCTCACATGCTTGTTCCCAGTCCTCTTCTGCTATTTCTACCCCCATGTCCCTCTCCCATGCCCGCAAACTGCTCAAAGAGCTCTCAACCGATCCTGATAACAACACATCATAAAACTTGGATAATTGTCCTCTTCCCACCATATTGTCCCTAGTAAACCTTTCTATTATGGATGTGGGTGGTTCCTCTGTGCCCCTGTTCTTTGAGACTACGTAGCTCCTGATTTGAAAGTATTTAAATCTATGTGATCTTGGGATTTCAAATGTGCTTACTATCTGTTCGAAGGTCATCAATCCCCCCTCTTTGTATAAGTCTTTAATCTTACCCAAACCCCATCATTCCTTCCCGGTTTAAATTCCTCATTCCCCCAGATTGGTGTATACCCCGATAATTTATCCCTTCTACCTAAGTGTAAGTGCGCCTTGTGCCAGATCCTTACTGTATTTTTGAGGAACGGGTTCTTTGTATTTTTTATCAACAAGCTACTCTGTCGTGAATACATATATGCATCTAGTGTTATCTTTGTCTCCTCTTTTTCTATCTCCATCCAAGCCGGTATATCTGTCTGTTGAAAGTAAAACATTGCTGTCCTGAGCTGTGCCGCCCAGTAATAAAGCCTCATATCTGGAAGTCTAAGCCCTCCTCTGTCATACGGGAGGTAAAGGAGTGTCAGTCTCAACCTGGGTTTTTTATTGTTCCAAATGAAACGTGTGAACATCGTTTTCAATCTCCGAAAGAAGGTTTCAGGCAAGGGCATTGGGATTGACTGGAATATGTATAGGAATTTTGGCAATATAGTAATTTTAATAACATTCACTCTGCCTATCATTGATATTGGTAATTTGCTCCATCTTTCAAGGCTATTTTCTACATCTGTCATTATTGGATCGTAATTACACTGTACTAAGTCTTTAATCTCGGGGTTATCTTTATCCCCAAATATGTAAACCCCTTGGGGGAGCTCGCAAACTGCGTGTGGACCGGTGCTTTCTCCCTTTCCTTCTCATTTAGTAACATAAGTGCGCTTTTTTTTATTCGTCTTATATCCTGAAAATACTCCAAATTTCTCCAGTATTTCATTCGCATTTCTAATTGAGGTATCCAATTTAGTTAAGTATAGTATTATATCGTCCGCGAAAAGCGATAGGCGATGTTCCATACCCCCCTATTATCATCCCCGTGATTCCCGGGTCCTGTCTAATCGTCATAGCTAATGGTTCGATTGCAAACAGAAATAGCAACGGAGAAATCGGACATCCCTGTCTGGTAGATCTCTGTAGTTTAAACGGTGTCGATATTTGGTTGTTCGTAGTTATTTCGACCATTGGGTCTGTGTATAGAATCTTGATCCATTTTATATATCCTTCTCCAAACCCGAACCTTTTAAGTGTTTCAAACAGATATCCCCACTCAATCCTGTCAAATGCCTTTTCGGCGTCTAATGACAGAACTGCGTGGTCTTTTTCGTTTTTCTTAGTGTGAAGAACATTTAGTAATCTCCTAATGTTATGAAACCCCTGTCTTCCCAATACAAATCCGTTTTGGTCATTTTTAATCAGATGTGGAACCGACTCCTCTATGCGCCTAGCTAGCGCCTTACATAAAATCTTCGTATCACAGGATTGATTGATTGATTGAAAAGTTTATTAACAGATTGCAGAATGGGTACAGTACAGTACATCTCAATACATACAATTGTTAAGGGGATGCAGACCAGAGAAAGACTTTCGTCTTGTTTCCACCAGGGTCCCCCATTTTCAATTCATCATAACATATATGACATACATGACATACAGATAGACAGTACTGCTACATCTATACATTTATGACATATCAGATTTGCAAATACAGTACTGTTTGTGATACAAAAGTGTCCAGAAAAGGAGTGTATATACATTTGGCGTAGAAACTGTACATTGGAGGAGGTTGGTGGGGTGGGGTTGGGTGGGTTGGGTGAGGGCTGTACATTGTAGGTGGGGGGGGGGGGGGGGGGGGGGGTTGGGTAGGGGACACACACACATTTTACACTGTACATTGGAATGTTGACAAAGCCTTACTTGGTCATTTACTGTACAACTAGGTTAGGACATTTGTAGGGGCCAGTTTCGAATTGCAGTCTCACGTAGGTGTTTTTTGAGAGTGTTTTTGAAGGTGGGTAGTGATTCACATTCCTTTACAGCTTTAGGCAGGGCGTTCCACATTGATGTGGCATAATTGCGAAACGTGTTTAGTCCCTTGTTTGAGCCGAATCTGGGTTTTACATGATTTGTGGAGCTCCCTCTGGTGTTGTGATCGTGGTATTCACTGACCTTTGGGAAGTATTTTGACATGTACATGGGTACCTTGGTCGCGTAGTGTATCTTGTAGACATGAGGGACACAGGACGATATGAAGTTGTGTCCGAGGGTGGTTTACACAGTTTCTTAAGTACCGAAATCATCGCCGATCTTAACACTTTGAGTGCCACGCCGGGTTTTCCTTTTTACCCCCTTGATGCCACGGTCCACTTCAATGTTAACGTTAATATCGCCTAATCTATGTTTTAAATTATGGCTATGTGTCTAATCTGCCCGTCGCTTATCAAAGACTACTTTTCCAGTCAGTGCTGTCAAGGCAGATTGGTTTTTTATCGCTTCATTTCCATTTCAGAGCATTTAGAAAAGCACCCGTTTTGAGATAAAAAACAGTTCATTCTGGACCATTCTATGATAATCGTCTTTTACTGGAATATTCCAGAACGTTGATATTCGTCGGCCTATTTATGAATTGTTTTCAAATAAACGCTAGATGATCAATATTATACGTGCACGCAAGCACATTCGGGCCGCGCACGGATAATCGCCGTGTTCATTTCCTCTTGGACTTTTACAGTGAAACCGAAAGAGCCCATTTCACAAAACAGCCTATATCTTCATCAAAATTAGTCTGATTATCCTAACACTGATAACATAGATTCCTTACCTGACATCAGAAAAAAATTCACTGGAATTTTTTTTTACATAGGAATACATTTATATATAAAAAAAAAAAATATATATATATATATATATATATATATATATGTATATGTAAATTAATAATAATTATGAATTATGAGTGAATTTGTATTTCACGTGTTGTCATAGAGAAACCTCCACTGATACCTAGGTATGTAATTTCATCTTTCCTTGTGACAATATTGTCACCCACTGTAACTGAGAAGCCGTCGGTCTTGCTGAGTTTGTTATTTGATCCGAAGAGAATGGACTCTGTTTTACCCAGGTGTAATGATAGTTTGTTATCAGCGAGTCAGGTGCAGATTCTGCCGAGTTCTGAGCTGAGGGTTTTTTCAACCTGTAACTTGTTCTTGTTAGAGACCAGCAGGGCTGAGTCGTCCGCGAACAAGAACAAGTTGCAGTCACAAGCTGACGACATGTCATTTGCATAAATTAGGAACAGTAGCGGTCCTAGTATGCTTCCTTGTGGAACACCACAGCTCACTGTGAGGGGGGGGGGGGGGGGGTAGAGTACCGTTTACCTCCACCATCTGTTCTCTCCCCTCAAGGTAGGATTGCATCCAGCTCACTGATAGACTATCAAAACCAATTGCTTTTAGCTTGTCAATCAGAATGTAGTGATTGACAGTGTCGAAGGCCTTTTGTATTTGCCCGCGTCCACCTCTTGTTTGATGTGGTTGTTCAAATAGAGAAGGCATGTGTCAGTGGAGTGGGATGTTCTGAGACAGCCCTAATACACACATAAGACCAAAACAAAAAAACTGTACACAAAGCACGCCTAGAGTCCACTGTTCAGCGGCTGGCATTGCAGATTCTATCTTCCAAAAGTGTACCGGAGCTAAGTGCGTGGGTTCTATGTCATACTACGCCCATGTGATCTAATAGTCCCCGTCTGGTGCTCAGAGTGGAACGCAGAGCCCCCCCCCCCCCCCCCCCCCACACACACACACTCTGGTTCCAGGAAGTGTTGTAATTGCTTATATTTAGCATTCCTTTTATTTTTTACCATTCATTTTTAGATCCTTTTCGTGATATCACTTAAGAATGTGTTTCCACACATTTAATTCCACACAGACTCAGCTTCTTCCCCCAGGCCATCAGAACACTCAATACTGATCTCTCCACATACAAGCACACATGAACACACACACACACACATGCACACACACACACGCGCGCGCACACACACACACACACACACACACACACACACACACACACACACACACACACACACACACACACACACACACACACACACACTACACATCCTCACTTACACTCTCTCACACACCCTACATACATAATACACACTACAAAAAGGTCACTTTAAAAACGACTGTATAAATTTTTGCAATATTCCGAACCCACTGTATATTTGTACATTATTGTATATTATTACGTATTACCTTTTACTTCTCACGTTTAGCATTGTATTTTATTCTTATGACCTTTTTTATCATGTCTATTTTTATTTGTATTATTTGTATTTTTGCACAATCTAGGCGGGCATGGCCACCTACATTTCTCTACATGTCTTGTGTATGTAATTATGTATGTGACAAATAAAACTCTTGAATCTTGATGGATTTGGCCAATACACCCAGAATGTCATACATTATAACGTGTATAAGGTTTATGAATTGGGGAAAAAAGACATGTTTCCAATTCATACCAAAACAAAAAAATCATATAATTAGACAAAAGCTAGGTGGTGTAGTGGGCAAGGCACTCACCACCAATGTGGAGACGCTGGGTTCGCGTGTTCGAATCCAGCTCTCCACATTGTTTTCAGTTTGGCTGGTCGTCCGTACTAATACAATTGGCAGTATTAGAGGGTGGGAAACTGATGGGTGGGGATTGGGCGTTGTGGACAGCGACTCCTACAGGTCGGTTGGTGAGCCTGCGCAGTAGAATCAGGAAGTGTCGGGGGCAGCGTGAGCCTCCCACGCGTTACTCCTCGCCACTGAGAGATCGAGCTGCGCAGGTGAAAAGATGCGACTGCTGTTACCTCAAGTACTGGAGGGGACTTGTGCTATGTATGACTTCACATTGTAGTCCACATTGCAGCCGGCTTGTGGGAGGCAAGAAACAGCGTTCGTGACAGGGGAGGGTGGAATTGGATGGGAGAAAAATATAGAAAATGGGAGAAAAAGTGGATCAAAAAAAAAGAATTAGACAAAAGCTTGTATCCAAGACTTTTTATTTATTTATTATTCTTTACTTATTTTTAAATAATTACTCATTGTTTTATGTTCTGTATGTTATGGACCTGCTGACAGACAGGAAGTTGCTTTTAAAAAGACACCTACAGTAGGCAGGAGCGAGTAACAACACTTCCTGGAACCACGACAGAGGCGTAACCTCAATTCCACAGCATCATATTTTCTTTTCTATTTATTTTTCAATAGTTTCCATACTTATGACGACATCAGACAAGTGGCTGAGGAGAGAATGAAAGAGGGGGATGATGGAGAGAGGAAGGGAGACTTTAATAGAACGCCGGCTAACAATAATAATAATAATAATAATAACAACTTATTTTTATATAGCGCCTTTTAGAAGACCCAAGGTCGCTTTACATAGGGGGGGGGGGGGAATAACAAAGGTATTTAGCCCCATTCTAGTATTGCAGCCAAACCGCACTGTGGGTTCATACTCTTATATTGTGATCTTTACGTTTCCATGGTAACTACTATAGTACCCATGAATGGAAAATGGTAAAAGGCTTTTACAATTTTTGTACACACGACCATGCAAGGTGCCGACCTGCTCATCGGGAGCATTTGCTCAACGACACTTCGACACACTGCCCGGGAGGTTCGGGAATCGAACCGGGAACCTTCTGATTACCAGACGACCGCTCTACCTCCTGAGCCACTGCCATGAGCAAAGAGAAGTCTCGCCAATCTTCGACTGATCACAAGCGCACAACTGCTCTGATGTTGGTATCCCTTCACATTCTCGTTGGTTGTCACGGGCGTGATTTTTTTTTGTAGCCGTAGTTTGCGAAGACGCTCTCTGATTGGCTAGCCCGCATACAGCAAAGACCCTCTCTGATTGGTTTAGCTCCGAAGGGCTCTTCCGCCTTGTACATATATATTCTCTGCTTCGAATTGGTTATGCTTTGGCCCTCTTTCGAAGTGGGTTATGCTTAGAGTTTATCTTTAGAGCAGGGCGATGAACCACCAGCCCTGATTCCAAACTCTTTTTTTGTATTGATCTTTTTCCCCCTCCTTTTTCCTCCGATTTTCTCCCATCCCAATGTTAGTCGTTATGCCAATTCCCAATCCCCTTCCTGGTCGCTGCGCACTTACCCCCCACAGTCGGTCTGGGAGAGTGGAGGCTACCACGTGCTTCCTCCGACACACGTCCAGCCAATCAATCGCTTCTTTTCACCTGGCAGCGCGGATTCTCACTGAGAGGGCGTAGCGTGTGAAAGGATCACACTATCCCACTCAGGTCCTATCCGCGCTTAGCAGGCGCCCCGACCGAACTGTAGGAGTCGCTGTTTACAACGACCCGGACCCACCCCGCCAGCTTCTCCCACCCTCTAATACTGCCAATTGTATTAGTGTGAACGGCCAGCCAAGCTGGTGACAACCCCGGAGCTGTGAGCTGGATTCGAACAGGCGAATCTAGCCGCTCCGGGGTTGGTGACGAACGCAATCTCCGTTACGCCACCTGACCGCCCCCTGATTCCAAACTCTAAGCATAACCCGCTTCGAAAGAGGGCCAAAGCATAACCACTTCGAAGCAGAGAATATGTACAAGGCGGACATTTCTATCCCAGAGCCCTTCGGAGCTAAACCAATCAGAGAGGGTCTTCACTGTACGCGGGCTAGCCAATCAGAGAGCGTCTTCGCAAACTGCGGCTACGGAAAAAAATCATGCTTGTCACGGCATTCGCCGCCATCTTTGTTTTTAGACGTCAATAAAACGTTAAAAACTTGAAAACGATGGTATTTAAAAACAAACAAGTCGGTTAACACTTTAATCGCTATGGGTTAAATTCATAATTTACCATCCCTCGCCAGCTCTATTTGTCTATGGAGAAGTTCCCTTTCTTTGCAGGGCTATAACTTTTTAAATTCTATTGCTAAATTGCCATTATTATGGCCCATTCAATGTCCTATATGTATTGTTCAGGGTGTAGCAACGTTAAACTTTTTCATTCACATATTCATACTAAAATATGGTCTAAAGTATAAGTATGTTTTTATGGTTTTCTGCAACTTTCTTCAGAATGTGATTTATAGCCCTAAATGCATTATAGTGATGATCAAATACAGTTTGGTAGGAATCTGTGCGAGATACAAAATTTCAACTGGACGTGGTTCTAGAAGTTTCTACGCATCATCTGATGATGACCGGATGGGCGGGGGATCGTTTATAATTCCGTGGGCAGCGTTAGATGATTCATCTAGTGTGGGTCATATGTTCATCAGATCAGTTAGTATAGAAGACGTTAGAATATAACGCTGAATCTTACCATGGCTTCCTCGCGCCGCTGGCAGATGAGCGTGGAACAGAATTTTTTCCATTATGGGATGGAGAAATGCCCAATCCATTTCCAGGTTGTATAATAGTATATACGTCCAAATCATGTAGTTTTTTCGAGTTATTTGCACCGATCGATCACTGTGTCAATACGGAGTCTCTCTAACGATAGCGAGTGCCCGGACCACATATGGATGAGCACTACCGGTTCAAAGGTTAATTTCCGGCTGGCGATCTGCCGATCGGCCACCAGATAGTGCTCTTGAACCGCTAGAGAGTTGAGTGGATCTTTGCAGTGTGTCTCAGGGCTCCGGAAAGGAAATATGATTTTGATGACAGATTTTTGAAATATTGACATCAAAGACGAGTTACGGCGTCTTCGGCAGAATGAGCATGGCTAGGAATTACGTGTTAACTCGTCCACAGCGATCATAGTGTTAATCATGAGTAAATCATTCCAATAGTGTATTATTATTATTATTATTATTATTATTATTATTATTATTATTATTATTATTATTATTATTATTATTATTATTATTATTATTATTATTATTATTATTATTATTATTATTATTATTATTATTATTATTATTATTATTATTATTATTATTATTATTATTATTATTATTATTATTATTATTATTATTATTATTATTATTATTATTATTATTATTATTATTATTATTATTATTATTATTATTATATCTGTTGTTTTTACTATTTTGGTTTCCTAATGTCCACTCCGCTCTGCAGCCTTCTATTGCTACTAGTCTTCAAATGCAGAGGCATTATGGGTACTGTAGCAGTTACCATGGAAACAAGTACATTTTCTTCAATCGCATTTGGTACGTTTTTCTCAAATGTAGAAATGCAGTTTTCATTTTAATTACGCTCCACTCTGCTCCCGTGGGGCGGCCGGGTAGCGCAGCGGACTAAGCGTCTGTCTACCACCGCAGAGACAGTGGGATCTAATCCAGCTGCGGTACCTCCGGCTTGGTCGGCCGTCCATACTAACACAATTGGCAGTGTCAGCGGGTGGGAAAGCCGGTGGGGTGGGTCCTGGTCGTTGTAAACAGCGACTCCTACAGTTCGGTTGGGGCGCCTGCACAGCGAGGGAAGGATCTGGGGGAGGTAGTGTGACCCTTCCACACGTTACACTCCCTCAGTGAGAGTCCGTGCTGCCAGGTGAAAAGAAGCGGTGGGCTGGCTACACATGTGTCGGAGGAAGCATGTGATAGTCTCCGCCCTCCCAGACCAACGGTAGGGGGTAGAGTGCGCAACGACCAGGAAGGGGATTGGGAATTGGCATAACGACTAACATTGGGAGGGGAGAAAAACGGAAAAAAGGAAGGGGGAAAACTCTGCTCCCGTCAAAATGTCAGACCAATTGAAGAAATGGAACCACATAAATCCTCTACCTTGAATAGAATAGAATAGAATAGAATAGAAATACTTTATTTATCCGCGAGGGAAATTCGGAAGAAAAGTAAAAAATTTGTGTGGAATTTGTCTCCAGGGCCCTCATTCATCAACGTGACGTAGAAAATGTTCTATTTCCATACTTAAGCACAGAATTTAGAATCTGTGCATGCACAAAAAAAACGGGATTTATCACACGTGCGTACACAGGTTCTACGCACACCTGTCATGATAAATATCACCTTGCTTCTACGTTTGAGCTTGTGCACTGTTTTAAGTATTTGCATACCAGAACCGCCCCGATTAACCATATACGGTAATGGACACCCCCATGAAATGTGGAAGAATGGACTAAACCGAGGGAAGCGTGTTATGAGACAGGCTGACAGACGTGTACACGTACGGTGATGTCGGATATGATATCTATTAACCATTGCTGCCTGGGCAGCGCAAACACTAATAAAGACCGTGCTGGAATATGACTGCCTTTTTCCGTTTTGTTTGATTAATACCCAGGGATTAAAGTTCTCCTCAATTTTATTCCAAATCGCGACCGATTTTCCGTCAATTTTCTACCTGCTGCATATGATTTCTAGAGGCATACAATCTATTTTGATGTCAGTATTGGGTAGCCTATATGAACAATAATACGAGAGCATATACAAGAACAATGAATCTGACTGCCATGTATGCTTTTCATTCATTTAAGACACATTATTGCAAGGGTTTTGTAATACACATACACCCTGGTGTCATTGCAATGCGTTCTTTATTCTTTCTCATACAGTAAAAAGGGGGAAGAACACTATATCGTGGGTGTTCATATGACTTGTATTCTGCTTACAGCTTCGAAATTCCACTTGTTTCGTTTAACGTAAAGCCTTTTAAATATAATCAAAACGTTCCCGTGTTTCTGCGGTCTGTGCGCAAAATAATAACGAGTTGAGCTACGCGGAGCGCAGTCAGTCAGTACACCCCGTATATTCCGATAACGCTATATAAACCATGCTGCATTCATTCTGAGAGAAAGATCTATTATTCCAAATGATATTTATAGGGTTTTGACCATAATTACACTACTGTTGCTATTTTACAATGAACTATAATGAATTACGGTTCATACAGAACATGCCAGTGTTGAAACTAATGCACAGAAGCTCATTTCCTTGTTGTAATAATATATTCTACCAACGGGCGCCAGGTACGCATGGTCCGAGCTGTGCGTAAATATAAGCACGAAGTCAAGTTCAAGTTGAAATTGATGAATCCCACACTCTGCTTAGAAATGGTCGTACGCACAGCTTAAGCACATATCTGTGCGTAAATCACATTGATGAATGAGGGCCCAGGTCTATACGGTTTGATTGATTGATTGAAAACTTTATTAACAGATTGCAGAATGGGTACAATACAGTAGGGCTCAATACAAACAATTGTTAAGAGGATGCAGACCAGAAAAAGACATTCGTCTTGTTTACATCAGGGTCCCCCATTTTCAATTCATCAAGACATTTGTGACATACAAGACACAATATACAGTACTGTTTAAGAGAAAGAGATCTTACAAGAAAAATATATACATTCGAAGGGGAAGAAACTGTACATTAGAGGGGGTTGGGTGGGTGGGTGGGGGTTGGACATTTACCGGGGCCAGTTTCTAATTGCAGCCTCCCGTAGGTGCTCTTTGAGAGCGGTATACTTGATATCATCGCAGGGGTGGCATTCCTGTCACTGTGCATGGCGGTGTGAGTGGCACGTGGGCTGTTTGTGTTTTCCTTCGGTCATGACATGCTCTATCGGGGGGGGGGGGGGGGGGGGGGGGGGTGTCTTGGATGGGGATGTGGTGGGGATTGATGTGTCGGGTGTTTGTGGGACTGGCTGTTCCGGGGGGGTTCACATGCCTTCCAGCAACACTGTACTTATTTTATGCCTATTCTTATGTCTGCACGTTCTACGTTGCACTACTTTTATTGTCTTATAGTCTTATGTCTTTTGTACATTTTATACATTGTTTTTATTAGATCAACTGTATGCTGATTTTATGCCTATGTTCATTTTATGCTATTTGCTGTGGGGCACTTTGGGCTGCGGTCCATGTGTGAAAGGTGCTATATAGATAGAGTTATTCATATTTATTATTATTATATTGTAAAAGAATGTATGCATTGAAATGTCTGTAACTATCGACGACATTGAAAATGAGGGTGACCTCAATTGTCCTTTTCAAGAATAAATAAAGGTTTGAATGAATGAATAGTAACCGAAAGTCTACGGACCTCCTTACATATATCACCTCAACACTTGTTCTTCTGAAGAATCAGCCTATTGTAGAATATCCTACATGAAAGAATGATCGTGTGTCCTACATGAAAAACGAGTGTGTCTATCATCATTGTCATCACTGCGGTACAATTGACCTTTGAACTTTGACCCACCAATAGTCTTACCATTGTCTCTCTGCTATTGATCGCTGAGCCGCTGCATGTGGCAATGACCTTGTCAATACATTTCTTGTGGATAGCTGCGTTGCATTCTGACGGAGCGAGAGATGACAGGGTGAAAGAGTTTAAAACAGGGGTTAGATTATATTACATTAGATTCGATTAAAAATGTATTGTCATTATACAGCACAAGTACAGTACAACGAAAAGAGGTTTGGCATCCAACCAGAATGCAAACGTAACAGTAAAGTGCAACAGCAATATACAATGTTAAAATATATAAAATATATCAATTAGTACTACTGAGTAATAGTGCTAATCAGATGTTTGTACAGAGTTGTAGTATTAATATGTACAGTGATACAGGTATAAATACACTATGGTAGTAAGTCATACTGGCCAGCAGTGTAACTAGTAAGAGTAGGATATGTACAGATATAGATATAGTATCTACAGATATGTAAAAGGACTATGTGCAGGTAAATACAGACAGGTGTGGATAGATATATATATGCGGTGAGAATAAATATATATATTAAGTTATTAACGCATTAACACACAATTCTTTTAACGCCACAATTTCTTTTAACGCACTGTGTGTGAGAGAGAGAGAGGGGGGGGCGGGGGGTGTGAGTCCTCAGCCCTTGTGTGAGTGAATGTAACAAGTTCTTAACATTTTCTTTCCCCTATTATTTCATGCACACTTTATTCATTGTTTTAAATTATTATTTTCTTTTAAGTTATTTTGTGCATCACTCTGTTTTGAATTTGATGCAAATTTGCAATGCATGAGGAGGGTAATCCTTTTGTGTTAAATGGCTGCATAAAGCAAGCATTTGTTGACTCTATTGGGTCTCATTCTCCAACGGACATACGACAAAAAGGGCTTTCTCTTAGGGCCATTTGAGACCTTTTCGGGCAAGACATGAATATAGACAATATATTATAATATTAATTATATATGTTTTATTGGGACGGTTGGTGAATCCCAAAATCGGCCCGAAAAGGTCTCAAATGGCCCTAAGAGAGGACTTTTGTCATAAGTCCTTGGAGAATGAGACCCAAATCACAATGGGAAAGGTCTTACCTCTGCACTGGTAGCCTTGCTTGTTTAGACCCCTATGGTGGAGAAAGACACAAAGGGCCCCATCAACACATTTGTGCAAATCACCGAAATGACTAATATGAGTTACAATGTGGGTGTTGGAAGACGAGGATGTTTATCGGGGGGGGGGGGGGGGGGGGCGTACCAGACGAACTCCTTGCAGACGGAGCAGAAGGTCGGCTGGGGGAAGAAGGTGGCGCTGAATTGGTGACACTTGACCAGGTGGATCTTGGCCTGCTTGATGGCGCCGCGCCGCTGGTGGAGCGCGAACAGACCCTCACTGTCCCTCCCGCCCTGCACCTCCCCCCTGTCACTCTGGGCCGCCGCGTCTGACAGGACACACACACACACACACACACACACACACACACACACACACACACACACACACACACACACACACACACACACACACACACACACACACACACACACACACACACACACACACACACACACACACACACACACACACACACACACACACACACACACACACACACACACACAGATGATACAGATTATACAGTGGTAGATAGGGGCGACAGTGGCTCGAGAGGTAGAGCAGTCGTCTGGCAATCCGGAGGCTCCCGGTTCGATTCCCGCTCCTCCCGGGCAGCTTGTCGATGTGTCCTTGAGCAAGACACTTAACCTCTAATTGCTGCCGATGAGCAGGTTGGCAACTTGCATAGTTGCTTCCACCGTCGGTGTGTGAGTGAATGGGTAAAATGTGAGTAACAAATTGTAAAGCGCTTTGGATAAAAGTGCTAAATAAAAAAGCAGCCATTTAAAGACACACGGACAAACACACACAGATGCTACAGTGGTAGATAAAGACAAACGGACAAACACACAGATGCTACAGTGGTACAGTAGATAAAGACACACACACAAACACACACAGATGCTACAGTGGTAGATAAAGACACAAACACACACATATGATACAGTGGTAGATAAAGACACACACACAAACACACACAGATGCTACAGTGGTAGATAAAGACAAACGGACAAACACACAGATGCTACAGTGGTACAGTAGATAAAGACACACACACAAACACACACAGATGCTACAGTGGTAGATAAAGACACAAACACACACATATGATACAGTGGTAGATAAAGACACACACACAAACACACAGTGGTAGATAAAGACACACACACAAACACACACAGATGATACAGTGGTAGATAAAGACACACACAAACACACACAGATGATACAGTGGTAGATAAAGACAAACACACAAAGATGATACAGTGGTAGATAAAGACACACGGACAAACACACACAGATGATACAGTGGTAGATAAAGACACACACACAAACACACACAGATGATACAGTGGTAGATAAAGACATACACACAAACACACACAGATGATACAGTGGTAGATAAAGACACACGGACAAACACACACAGATGATACAGTGGTAGATAAAGACACACACACAAACACACACAGATGATACAGTGGTAGATAAAGACACACACACAAACACACACAAATGATACAGTGGTAGATAAAGACAAACGGACAAACACACAGATGCTACAGTGGTAGATAAAGAGGTGGGTAACCTAAGGGCTTCAGCCGCTCATCAGCCACTGATAAAAGGAACAGATAAGAGGAATATTTTTTTCTTAAAAAAATTATACGTTTTTCTTTCTTATATTAAAATATATTTCGTTTTTAAGAATTTGTAACGGATAGGCAAAAATAAGCATGCCCAATCCTTTTTGTCGTTGATTTGGGATTTTGTGTGTGAGCTTGCCTTGAATATGTACATTTGTGATTATTATAAAAAAAAATTGCAAGTCCACACGGGTGTGTTTGATTTGTCTGTAAACAAGACCGAAAAATAAACTTCATTCATTCATTCATTCATTCAGGTGTGTCTGACTCTTAACCACCAGAACCTGCACGGACGACACCCTGCTGTATGACATTAGAGGCGACAGTGGCTCAGGAGGTAGAGAGGTCATCTGGTGGGGTTCCCGGTTAGATTCCGGCTCCTCTCCTGGGCAGCGTGTCGAAGTGTCCTTGAGCAAGACACTTAACCCCTACGTGCTCCATGAGGAGCAGGTCGGCACCTCGCACGGTCGCCTCCGTCATAAATGTGGGTGAATGGGGGAATGTGAGGTGTGAGTTGTAAAGCGCTTTGGATAAAAGCTGCTCTATAGATGCACCACTTACCATTAACTTTTTCTTTCTCCTTTTTCCTCAGATTTTCTCCCATCCCAATGTTAGTCGTTATGCCAATACCCAATCCCCTTCCTGGTCGCTGCACACTGTACCCCCTACGGTCGGTCTGGGAGAGCGGAGGCTATCACATGCTTCCTCCGACACATGTGTAGCCAATCAACCGCTTCTTTTCACCTGGCAGCGCGGACTCTCACTGAGAGGGTGTAACGCGTGGAAGGATCACACTACCCCCCTTAGATCCTTTGCGCGCTGAGCAAGCACCCCGACCGAACTGTAGGAGTCGCTGTTTACAACGACCAGGACCGACCCCTCAAGCTTTCCCACCCTCTAAAGGTGCGCCCATAGTCGAGCAGACTGTACACAGAGCATTTCCCACAAAAAATTTTTTACGCACTTGAATAACAGGTATATAGGCAGCGAGATGCAATGTACCGTATAGGCTTGAGGTGGACAGCGCGTGGTGCTGAAATGAAACAGCATTGCATGAAATAAAAGCACCAGTTTTATTTAAAAATATTGGAAACGGAGATAACATTCTATGTTATCTCCGTTTCCAATATTTCGAAATAAAACTGGCAATTTTACACACTTCATTTAGAAAAGCCATTCAAACATCTCTCTTGGCACGGAGCGAGTGGTCAGAGTAAAATGCAGATCGGCGTCACATTAAATGCAGTTCGATGTCAACCAAAACGCCGAGCAGCGTTTTGTGTGACACCAAGTCAGCGGCGCGGATGTCCGCGCGTCAGAAAATAGTAGCTTCGCACCTGTGGGTCTGCTGTCCGCTGAGATCAAAGCTCAAAGAGCCGCGCGGACCTCCGCGGAGTCTGCTCTGTGTACAGTCTGCTCGACTATGGGAGCGCCTTAATACTGCCAATTGTGTTAGTATGAACGACCAGCCAAGCTGGTAGCAATGCCGAGAGCTGGGCTCGAACCCAGCATCTCCTGCACTAGTGGCGAGCGCCTTGCCCACTGCGCCACTTAGCCGCCCTACCATTTACCATTTACAACGTACAAGCTATAACACTGAAGAAGGAATATGTAATTCCGAAACATGTTTGTTTCAGGCTGCCATTAAATACTTGAACCTGAGAGTGCTGGTCTAGCTTCACTGCTTCTTTTTTTATATAATACTTAATGGGATTTCAGCACCCAGTGTAGAATCTTGAGAGCGCGGTCTAACTTGCCATTTACAACGTATGACATATACAGGTGCAGCTCAATACAATTGAATATCGTGGAAAAGTCCATTTATTTCAGTAATTGAATTCAAAAGGTGAAACACTCATACATTATAGATTCATTCATTACACACAAAGTGAAATATTTCAAGCCTTTATTTGTTATAATTTTGATAACAATTGCTTACAGCTAATGAAAACCCAAAATTCTGTATCTCATACAATTTTAATATTGTGAAAATGTTCAATATTGTAGACTCACAGTGTCACACGCTAATCAGATCATTAAGTGAAAACAACACCTGCAGAGGTTTCCTGAGCCTTTAAACTGTCTGTGTGGTTCAGAGAGCTACACGGTCCTGAGCCTTTAAACTGTCTGTGTGGTTCAGAGCTACACGGTCCTGAGCCTTTAAACTGTCTGTGTGGTTCAGAGAGCTACACGGTCCTGAGCCTTTAAACTGTCTGTGTGGTTCAGAGAGCTACACAGTCCTGAGCCTTTAAACTGTCTGTGTGGTTCAGAGAGCTACCCGGTCCTGAGCCTTTAAACTGTCTGTGTGGTTCAGAGAGCTACACGGTCCTGAGCCTTTAAACTGTCTGTGTGGTTCAGAGAGCTACACGGTCCTGAGCCTTTAAACTGTCTGTGTGGTTCAGAGAGCTACACGGTCCTGAGCCTTTAAACTGTCTGTGTGGTTCAGAGAGCTACACAGTCCTGAGCCTTTAAACTGTCTGTGTGGTTCAGAGCTACACGGTCCTGAGCCTTTAAACTGTCTGTCTGGTTCAGAGAGCTACACGGTCCTGAGCCTTTAAACTGTCTGTCTGGTTCAGAGAGCTACACGGTCCTGAGCCTTTAAACTGTCTGTGTGGTTCAGAGAGCTACACAGTCCTGAGCCTTTAAACTGTCTGTGTGGTTCAGAGAGCTACACAGTCCTGAGCCTTTAAACTGTCTGTGTGGTTCAGAGAGCTACACGGTCCTGAGCCTTTAAACTGTCTGTGTGGTTCAGAGCTACACGGTCCTGAGCCTTTAAACTGTCTGTGTGGTTCAGAGAGCTACCTGGTCCTGAGCCTTTAAACTGTCTGTGTGGTTCAGAGAGCTACACGGTCCTGAGCCTTTAAACTGTCTGTGTGGTTCAGAGAGCTACACGGTCCTGAGCCTTTAAACTCTCTGTGTGGTTCAGAGAGCTACACGGTCCTGAGCCTTTAAACTGTCTGTGTGGTTCAGAGAGCTACATGGTCCTGAGCCTTTAAACTGTCTGTGTGGTTCAGAGCTACACAGTCCTGAGCCTTTAAACTGTCTGTGTGGTTCAGAGAGCTACACGGTCCTGAGCCTTTAAACTGTCTGTGGTTCAGAGCTACACGGTCCTGAGCCTTTAAACTGTCTGTCTGGTTCAGAGAGCTACACGGCCCTGAGCCTTTAAACTGTCTGTGTGGTTCAGAGAGCTACACAGTCCTGAAGGCCCTCCCATAGTCGAGCAGACTGTACACAGAGCAGACTCCGCGGAGGTCCGCGCGGACTCTTTGAGCTTTGATCTCAGCGGACAGCAGACCCACAGCAGAGTCCAAGTGCGAAGCTCCTATTTTCTGACGCGCGGACATCCGCGCCGCTGACTTGGTGTCACACAAAACGCTGCTCGGCGTTTTGGTTGACATCGAACTGCATTTAATGTGACGCCGATCTGCATTTTACTCTGACCACTCGCTCCGTGCCAAGAGAGATGTTTGAATGGCTTTTCTAAATGAAGTGTGTAAAATTGCCAGTTTTATTTCAAAATATTGGAAACGGAGATAACATTCTTAGAATGTTAAGAATGTTATCTCCGTTTCCAATATTTTGAAATAAAACTGGTGCTTTTATTTCATGCAATGCGTGTTTGTCATTTCAGCACCACGCGCTGTCCACCTCAAGCCTATACGGTACATTGCATCTCGCTGCCTATATACCTGTTATTCAAGTGGGTAAAACTGCCCGGTTTATTATCGAAATATTGGAAATGGAGATAACATACTCTTTATTTTGACATCGGATGACGACGACATGACAGAAGTTGAACAGCGTGGGGACAATTGTGTAAACTGGCGCGTGACATGTAGGAAATTGGTCCGTGGAGGTCCACTCGACTATGAAAGCTCAAAGAGTCCAGTGGACCTCCGCTGAGTCCAGTCCGCTCAACTATGGGAGGGCCTTTAGCCTTTAAACTGTCTGTGTGGTTCAGAGAGCTACACGGTCCTGAGCCTTTAAACGGTCTGTGTGGTTCAGAGCTACACGGTCCTGAGCCTTTAAACTGTCTGTGTGGTTCAGAGAGCTACACGGTCCTGAGCCTTTAAACTGTCTGTGTGGTTCAGAGAGCTACACGGTCCTGAGCCTTTAAACTGTCTGTCTGGTTCAGAGAGCTACACGGTCCTGAGCCTTTAAACTGTCTGTGTGGTTCAGAGAGCTACACGGTCCTGAGCCTTTAAACTGTCTGTGTGGTTCAGAGAGCTACACGGTCCTGAGCCTTTAAACTGTCTGTCTGGTTCAGAGAGCTACACGGTCCTGAGCCTTTAAACTGTCTGTCTGGTTCAGAGAGCTACACGGTCCTGAGCCTTTAAACTGTCTGTGTGGTTCAGAGAGCTACACGGTCCTGAGCCTTTAAACTGTCTGTCTGGTTCAGAGAGCTACACGGTCCTGAGCCTTTAAACTGTCTGTGTGGTTCAGAGAGCTACACAGTCCTGAGCCTTTAAACTGTCTGTCTGGTTCAGAGAGCTACACAGTCCTGAGCCTTTAAACTGTCTGTGTGGTTCAGAGAGCTACACTGTCCTGAGCCTTTAAACTGTCTGTGTGGTTCAGAGCTACAGGGTCCTGAGCCTTTAAACTGTCTGTGTGGTTCAGAGAGCTACACGGTCCTGAGCCTTTAAACTCTCTGTGTGGTTCAGAGAGCTACACGGTCCTGAGCCTTTAAACTGTCTGTGTGGTTCAGAGAGCTACATGGTCCTGAGCCTTTAAACTGTCTGTGTGGTTCAGAGCTACACAGTCCTGAGCCTTTAAACTGTCTGTGGTTCAGAGCTACACGGTCCTGAGCCTTTAAACTGTCTGTGTGGTTCAGAGCTACACGGTCCTGAGCCTTTAAACTGTCTGTCTGGTTCAGAGAGCTACACAGTCCTGAGCCTTTAAACTGTCTGTCTGGTTCAGAGAGCTACACGGTCCTGAGCCTTTAAACTGTCTGTGTGGTTCAGAGAGGTACACGGTCCTGAGCCTTTAAACTGTCTGTCTGGTTCAGAGCTACACGGTCCTGAGCCTTTAAACTGTCTGTGGTTCAGAGAGCTACACGGTCCTGAGCCTTTAAACTGTCTGTCTGGTTCAGAGAGCTACACGGCCCTGAGCCTTTAAACTGTCTGTGTGGTTCAGAGAGCTACACAGTCCTGAAGGCCCTCCCATAGTCGAGCAGACTGTACACAGAGCAGACTCCGCGGAGGTCCGCGCGGACTCTTTGAGCTTTGATCTCAGCGGACAGCAGACCCACAGCAGAGTCCAAGTGCGAAGCTCCTATTTTCTGACGCGCGGACATCCGCGCCGCTGACTTGGTGTCACACAAAACGCTGCTCGGCGTTTTGGTTGACATCGAACTGCATTTAATGTGACGCCGATCTGCATTTTACTCTGACCACTCGCTCCGTGCCAAGAGAGATGTTTGAATGGCTTTTCTAAATGAAGTGTGTAAAATTGCCAGTTTTATTTCGAAATATTGGAAACGGAGATAACATTCTTAGAATGTAATCTCCGTGTCCAATATTTTGAAATAAAACTGGTGCTTTTATTTCATGCAATGCGTGTTTGTCATTTCAGCGCCACGCGCTGTCCACCTCAAGCCTATACGGTACATTGCATCTCGCTGCCTATATACCTGTTATTCAAGTGGGTAAAACTGCCCGGTTTATTATCGAAATATTGGAAATGGAGATAACATACTCTTTATTTTGACATCGGATGACGACGACATGACAGAAGTTGAACAGCGTGGGGACAATTGTGTAAACTGGCGCGTGACATGTAGGAAATTGGTCCGTGGAGGTCCACTCGACTATGAAAGCTCAAAGAGTCCAGTGGACCTCCGCTGAGTCCAGTCCGCTCAACTATGGGAGGGCCTTTAGCCTTTAAACTGTCTGTGTGGTTCAGAGAGCTACACGGTCCTGAGCCTTTAAACTGTCTGTGTGGTTCAGAGCTACACGGTCCTGAGCCTTTAAACGGTCTGTGTGGTTCAGAGCTACACGGTCCTGAGCCTTTAAACTGTCTGTGTGGTTCAGAGAGCTACACGGTCCTGAGCCTTTAAACTGTCTGTGTGGTTCAGAGAGCTACACGGTCCTGAGCCTTTAAACTGTCTGTCTGGTTCAGAGAGCTACACGGTCCTGAGCCTTTAAACTGTCTGTGTGGTTCAGAGAGCTACACGGTCCTGAGCCTTTAAACTGTCTGTGTGGTTCAGAGAGCTACACGGTCCTGAGCCTTTAAACTGTCTGTCTGGTTCAGAGAGCTACACGGTCCTGAGCCTTTAAACTGTCTGTCTGGTTCAGAGAGCTACACGGTCCTGAGCCTTTAAACTGTCTGTGTGGTTCAGAGAGCTACACGGTCCTGAGCCTTTAAACTGTCTGTCTGGTTCAGAGAGCTACACGGTCCTGAGCCTTTAAACTGTCTGTGTGGTTCAGAGAGCTACACAGTCCTGAGCCTTTAAACTGTCTGTCTGGTTCAGAGAGCTACACAGTCCTGAGCCTTTAAACTGTCTGTGTGGTTCAGAGAGCTACACGGTCCTGAGCCTTTAAACTGTCTGTGTGGTTCAGAGCTACAGGGTCCTGAGCCTTTAAACTGTCTGTGTGGTTCAGAGAGCTACCCGGTCCTGAGCCTTTGAACTGTCTGTGTGGTTCAGAGCTACACGGTCCTGAGCCTTTAAACTGTCTGTCTGGTTCAGAGAGCTACACGGTCCTGAGCCTTTAAACTGTCTGTGTGGTTCAGAGCTACACGGTCCTGAGCCTTTAAACTGTCTGTCTGGTTCAGAGAGCTACACGGTCCTGAGCCTTTAAACTGTCTGTGTGGTTCAGAGAGCTACACGGTCATGAGCCTTTAAACTGTCTGTGTGGTTCAGAGCTACACGGTCCTGAGCCTTTAAACTGTCTGTCTGGTTCAGAGAGCTACACAGTCCTGAGCCTTTAAACTGTCTGTGTGGTTCAGAGAGCTACACGGTCCTGAGCCTTTAAACTGTCTGTGTGGTTCAGAGCTACACGGTCCTGAGCCTTTAAACTGTCTGTCTGGTTCAGAGAGCTACACGGTCCTGAGCCTTTAAACTGTCTGTGTGGTTCAGAGAGCTACACGGTCCTGAGCCTTTAAACTGTCTGTGTGGTTCAGAGAGCTACACGGTCCTGAGCCTTTAAACTGTGTGTGGTTCAGAGAGCTACACGGTCCTGAGCCTTTAAACTGTCTGTGTGGTTCAGAGAGCTACACGGTCCTGAGCCTTTAAACTGTCTGTCTGGTTCAGAGAGCTACACGGTCCTGAGCCTTTAAACTGTCTGTCTGGTTCAGAGAGCTATGTTCCAGACCTAGGTTGATCGATGCCATCGGCAATCCTCTAGTTAGGCCTGTGAGGTTTACACCCGTGCTCGGGAAGATGTTACCGCCAGATTATTATTACATGACTTAACTACACACCGCGTCCGTGTCATTATTATTGAATACTGTATACAGCATACAGAAACATGGTGTCAGAAGCTGGAATTAGTATTTTATTTTGTTGAAGACTAGTTGATGTCAGACTCGGACTCCAGCAGCGGTTCATCTACTGAACGAGACAGTCAGGACGAAAGTGAGGGAGTAACGTTACCCACGAGCTCACCAGCGGCAGCTAGCATGGCGGCTAACGTTAATTTTCCACCACCGTCTCCGATGAGCTTCACGGGCGATTGGAGCGTCAATTGGGAGACTTTAAACTGTCTGTCTGGTTCAGAGAGCTACACGGTCCTGAGCCTTTAAACTGTCTGTGTGGTTCAGAGCTACACGGTCCTGAGCCTTTAAACTGTCTGTGTGGTTCAGAGCTACACGGTCCTGAGCCTTTAAACTGTCTGTGTGGTTCAGAGCTACACGGTCCTGAGCCTTTAAACTGTCTGTGTGGTTCAGAGCTACACGGTCCTGAGCCTTTAAACTGTCTGTCTGGTTCAGAGAGCTACACGGTCCTGAGCCTTTAAACTGTCTGTCTGGTTCAGAGAGCTACACGGTCCTGAGCCTTTAAACTGTCTGTGTGGTTCAGAGAGCTACACGGTCCTGAGCCTTTAAACTGTCTGTGTGGTTCAGAGAGCTACACGGTCCTGAGCCTTTAAACTGTCTGTGTGGTTCAGAGAGCTACACAGTCCTGAGCCTTTAAACTGTCTGTGTGGTTCAGAGAGCTACACAGTCCTGAGCCTTTAAACTGTCTGTGGTTCAGAGAGCTACACAGTCCTGAGCCTTTAAACTGTCTGTGTGGTTCAGAGAGCTACACGGTCCTGAGCCTTTAAACTGTCTGTCTGGTTCAGAGAGCTACACGGTCCTGAGCCTTTAAACTGTCTGTGTGGTTCAGAGAGCTACACAGTCCTGAGCCTTTAAACTGTCTGTGTGGTTCAGAGAGCTACACGGTCCTGAGCCTTTAAACTGTCTGTGTGGTTCAGAGAGCTACATGGTCCTGAGCCTTTAAACTGTCTGTGTGGTTCAGAGCTACACGGTCCTGAGCCTTTAAACTGTCTGTGTGGTTCAGAGAGCTACACGGTCCTGAGCCTTTAAACTGTCTGTGTGGTTCAGAGAGCTACACGGTCCTGAGCCTTTAAACTGTCTGTCTGGTTCAGAGAGCTACACGGTCCTGAGCCTTTAAACTGTCTGTCTGGTTCAGAGAGCTACACATTCATGGGGAAGACTGCTGACTTTTCCACAATATTCAAATGTATTGAGCTCAGGCCACGTGAGCGGATCGGCGCGGCCGAGAAATCCGCTCTTCGCTCTTTAAAGCTTGGTCCGCTCCGCTAATCGATCATGTTGACCCCGCCCCCAAGTCGCTCTCCGCTCGCTCCCCGCTCACCTTGAATCGAGCCCCGCGCCAGATCGCTCGGCAGATTTTTTATTTTTTTTTGGAGCATGGTGTAAATCAGCTCAAACTACAACAGTCTACACCCCCTGGGCCCCTTAACAATTGTTTGTATTGAGCCGCATTGTAATTGTACCCATTCTGCAATGTTAAATAACGTTGTTTATCCATCCACTAGCTCTATTAAGCGATGATAGGCTAGCCGAGCCACAATGCTATGGTCGCTGCCATTAACATTAGCATGTAAGCTAACGTCAACAACAATGGCGTCGATACGTTTTCTAACAGGAGTGAGTGTGGGCGTCTCTACAGTGACAAAGCCTGAACCGGATATCACAGGTTCACCCTTCTCATTGGTTGAAAATGGCCTTCATGTTTGTACATCGCCATCTGTTGCTTTGGCATTGTACTGCATGTATATTACATCAACAGTGTTAAACCACTGTGAGCGACCTGGAGTGGATTGGAGCGGAGGAGAACTCTCGCTCCGGACGTCGCGCCGACCCATTTTAAAACCCACTCCTCGCTCACGTCAAAACCGCCCGCTCCGCGCCCCGCGCCGCTCACGCTCCGATCCGCTCACATGGCCTTTTGAGCTGCACCTGTATCATGCCAGTTAAGGTACCTTGTTAAGTTGTTCTTTATTATTATTGCCTATATTTATTGTATCGTATAATATAACCGATAGGACCTACAGACTCTCATCTGCACCCTTGTTTACACTGTTCTCATATTTATCACATTCAGAGTTAATTCTATTGTTTACACTGTTTATTCCCCCCCCTCATATTTTCATATTCAGATCTAATTTTATCGCCTATATTTATGTCTTTCTACTATTACCCTGCCCATACCTGTACTGTACCCCCCCTCCCCCGCCCCCATGCTGCTATGACGCCCAGATTTCCCCCAAGGGGATCAATAAAGGACTATCTTATCTTAACCCTTTCACTACCACACTACCAAAGGGTTAACCCTTTCACAACCACACCACAGAAGGTTAACCCTTTCACTACCACACCACAGAAGGTTAACCCTTTCACTACCACACTACAGAAGGTTAACCCTTTCACAACCACACTACAGAAGGTTAACCCTTTCGGTTAACCGTCTGTAGTGTGGCAGTGAAAGGGTTAACTTTCTGCAGTGTGGTCGTGAAAGGGTTAAGAAGTGGGAATCGCAGGAAGGATGATGAATTAAAAAGCCTTTCTTGTGACACGGCTGCATCAACAGAGTCGACGTGTTTCGACCAGCTGGCCTTCATCAGGGCACAACAAAGGGGTTCACCCTTTAATCATACCCTTTATAGGGAGGTGTAGTGTTAAGCAAAACAGAATTGCTCCACCTGCCGGCCAAATCCTCCCCCCTGACCGACCTTTCCATCACAGTCGAGAATGCAGCTGTGACTGCGTCCCCGACCGCCAAGAACCTTGGTGTTGTCCTCGACGACCAGTTGAACTTCTCTGCTCACATCGCAGCGACAACCAGAACCTGCCGATTCCTCCTGAGCAACGTCAGAAGGATCCGCCCCTTCCTGACAAAAGAACCCAACTCCTCGTCCAATCAACAGTCATCTCCCGCCTCGACTACTGCAACGCACTGCTCGCTGGCCTCCCGGCCACTGCCACTAAGCCTCTTCAACTCATTCAGAACGCAGCGGCCCGCCTGATCTCAAACCTACCGAAGTCGGCCCATGTCACCCCACTTCTTAGGGACCTGCACTGGCTCCCCATTGCTGCACGAATCCGCTTCAAGGCCCTCGACCTAGCATACCGTGCGGCAAAGGGAACTGCTCCCGCCTACCTCCAGTCAATGGTCTCTAACTACACACCCTCAAGACCCCTACGCTCTGCTTCTTCTGGCCGCTTCAGACCTACTCCTATCCAAGCTCCGGGAGGGTCATCAAAGAGAAGTCGCCTATTCTCAGTCCTTGCCCCACAATGGTGGAATGAACTACCCACCCCAGTTAGGACAGCCGAAACACGTCCAATCTTTCGCCGTCGACTAAAGACGCACTTCTTCAACCATTATCTGAATAAAAAAAAACAAACAAAAAAAAAAAATTATCTAACCCTAACTTGATTTGATTTGAATACTTTATTTTGACACAAATCGTATGACAAAAAAAACATTTTAAAAGACAAGACAATAACAGTGTCAATAACGCAGGTCAAAAATGGATAAAACACAATAAAGCCAAGGCTTGTTTCCATTGTGGTCCATACATGGAACATAAAAAGGCACAGAAACACAAATGGACATGTACACTGACAGGACGCATTCTAAAAAAAAAATTATAAAAACACCCAACCTGACAACTCATACAGTTAACTAATGTTAAAAGAAAATCCGCAAACCCTTAAAAGCAACTCATGATAAAAGAAATAAAAGCCAAGTTATGATAAAAGAGATAAAAAAAACATTTTAAGACCAATTTGAATTGCTGCTGAGCCATGTTTTTAGGGCGGATTTAAATCCGAGAGGGGAGTTCAGGAGTTTTATAAATGTTGGCAGGGCATTCCACATTACCGTAGCCGAGTAAAAAAATGCATCTTTCCCCATGCATGTCCTGACTCTCGGCGGGACCAGGTCCGTGGGGCTTCCTCTTGTGGCGTGTTTGTGGACATCTCCTACTTTATTAAAATAATTGACTAGGTACTTGGGGACCGTTTCTTTTAGTACTTTAAAAACCAGTAGCATTTTAAGCTGGTGTACTCTTTCTTCAACCCTAAGCCATCCCAGCCTGCTAAAGTGGGCTGGCGTTAGGTGAGTCCTAAAGTGAAGGTTGTGCAGGAGTCTCACTAGTTTGTTTTGGGAGGTCTGGAGCTTTGTCTTCATTTGTTTTGATATGTTGCTGTACCATGAAGTGCAAGCATAGTCAAAGTGACATTGGATGAGGGCTCCAGCTAGGGTCCTCAGAGCGTTCCTATTTATGAACGAGGAAATTCTAAATAAAAATTTGGTTTTTTGATTGACCTTAGTAATAACTTTTTGTGCCATTTTTTCGTTAGAAAGTTTGTTATTTAAAATAAAGCCCAGGTAGGTGACCTCCTCTTTATCCTCAATAATGTTTTCACCTACTCTAATTTTAAAACCCTGGGATTTCTTTAGGTTGGCGTTTGACCCAAAGAGTATGGCCTCTGTTTTTCCCAGATGTAGAGACAATTTATTGTCACTGAGCCAGGAGCAGATTTTTTTCATTTCACTGCTCAGGACACTTTCCACTTTAGACTTATCCCTGTCTGAGACCAGGAGTGCCGAGTCGTCAGCAAACAGGAACAGGTTGCAATCGCATGCCGATTTCATGTCATTAATATATATTAAAAACAGTTGAGGTCCCAAAATGCTTCCTTGGGGGACCCCACATGTCACTGGAAGGGCTAACCATACTGTCATGCACTTGTCCTAATAAACTAACCTACACTGTAGCACTCAACACTTTGACGAACATTGTTACTCAGCTGATAGAGTTGTGCCCTTCCTGATGGCTTGTCGTACAGAACTTGTAAGTCGCTTTGGATAAAAGCGTCAGCTAAATGACTAAATGTAAATGTAAATGTAGTGTGACGTCACTTTGGACCGCCCGCGAGGTCCACCCGTATAGGGATTTCTCATTAGGAAAATGGATTATCGGCTATTGTAAAAATATCTATCTGCCTCATGGACATTGGAAAGCTTTCCATTTTTGCACAAAATGAGTTCCCTTCTATCACTAACATTATTGTTTAAGCATTTTTGGTTGAGATAAAATTCGACGTAATAATTTTACGATTGATTGCGAATATTTTCATGTTGAGCTATAGATTGTGGATGAATACACACAGAAAGGTACACCATGCAAATGTTCACGCTTTATTTGTTTTAAACTAGACGATTTAGAAATGGGCAATGGGGAAATACGTTGCGATTTCAAAGCGAGGTGGACCGGCCGTAAACAACAGACTACACCTCCCTATTCAGCCACCTTGTCGAAGAGAGCTTTAAGACAAAGAGGGAGGAAACATTTCAGACCGCGGGGGATGAGTCACATTGGGTGGCATCCATACTATTGTGAACCAATGATAGGAATGCCCTGTCAGTCTGCCAGTGTGTGTGTGTGTGTGTGTGTGTGTGTGTGTGTGTGTGTGTGTGTGTGTGTGTGTGTGTGTGTGTGTGTGTGTGTGTGTGTGTGTGTGTACTAGAGAGGAAGAGGGTCGTTGGCTGACTTCCTGTGCTAGAATCCATGTGGCATCTATTCCACCACATGCTGACAGTTGCACATTTAATACATGTATGTATGTCTGTGCATGTGTGTGTGTGTGTGTGTGTGTGTGTGTGTGTGTGTGTGTGTGTGTGTGTGTGTGTGTGTGTGTGTGTGTGTGTGTGTGTGTGTGTGTTGTAGGGCTTTATTCATACTGGCCCCAGGTCAGTATCTTCTTTTCATATCTCTGCTAAAAACATAACTCTCAGAGGTTTTACTTTGGCCAAATGTGTTTTTTGCACGTCTTCTAATATGCTCCACTTTAATAAATTTCATCCTGTTTAATTACATTAGTTTTGTTTTTTTCATTAATTTATATTTTTATTTGGGATAATGTCGTTCCATCATCTGTAAATATCACACTTTAGCTTTTTGTTTTTGAAAAGTCACTTCTGTGTTTGCAAGCTACTTAATAAATCCTCTTAGGCTTTGTGTCCACCGGGGATGTTTTTTTCAAGGCAGACCGCTTTGAAAAGCAAAAATATGCATGCCCAGAGCGTTTCCAGAGCGTCTCGCGACTCCCGCAGCTCCGCCACTTGCTCGATGTTGATTGGTCGGTCGAAAAAAGTTACCTTGATGAGCGGCGCTCCTCTCCAAACAGTTGAACTATAGTTTCAACTTTAGGCGCTGGGAGCGCTCCGCCCAAAAACGCTAGCCGCCGAGAGCGCTAAAACGCGAGGCGCGGCACTGGGAAAAGGAGCGCGCCTGTCGCATCTGTAGCATAGAAATGAATGACAGAAAGGAGCTGACAACTCATAAAACATCCCTGGTCGACACGGGCCCTTAAGCTGCAACGTCCCTCATATGGGACGTTTTTGGGATTTTTTGCAACCCGCACTTTGGCAACCCCTAGTGGCTCGGGTGTGCATATTTTGTAATACTATATATATATCGAATTGAAGGCGTATTTGTTGCCTGTCGATAGCGACAAAATCCGATAAAATCCGTTCAGCGGTTCTCGAGTTACATGCCGGTATTTGAGGCTTGTGCGAAGTACACAGTGTTGCGAAAAATACCACTCCCGACTCAGGCTGCAGTAGTTCCGTCAATCTAGATCCGATCTCGAAAATGATTGTGGATGGTTGTAACTTGTAACCAATGAGTGTGGCTTTCCAATGATACCCCACATGGGGATCTAAATAAAAAAAACTAAAAACATGAAGAAACACGAAAACAGGAAAAGCAAAACAGCCGAATGAATTGAAGTCTATGAGATTTTCTTTGTACACAGTTTACCAAAATCACTCCTAATCACTCATTTCTGAATGGATCTTTATGAAATTTGGATATGTACTACATAATGTACTATGTGAGGCATACCACCTTCTGGGGAAATACTACTACCTCTGGACTACTAACTACTACAGAAAAACTTGAGTAACACGTTTTTTTTTACAAGTTCAGACGTATGGCACTCTATTACATTAGCACTAAAAGTCAATTTTTGTCATCTTTCAAAAGAGACCAGGCTCATGCATGTGCTATAAATATAAAGTATGTTGTTTTGGTTTGCAAAAAAAGTATGCAGTCCTCAAGTTCAAGTTAAAAAAATTCCACTTTTCTGCCCGCTTGTTAAGAGGTTTTAATGTCTTTAATGCTTCTGAGTTTTTGTGAACATGTGAGTGTGTGAGAGAGAGACATAGAGAGAGAGAGTGAGAGAGAGACAGCAAGAGAGAGAGACATAGAGAGAGAGAGTGAGAGAGAGACAGCAAGAGAGAGAGACATAGAGAGAGAGAGAGAGAGAGAGAGAGAGAGAGAGAGAGAGAGAGAGAGAGAGAGAGAGAGAGAGAGAGAGAGAGAGAGAGAGAGAGAGAGAGAGAGTGAGAGAGAGACAGCAAGAGAGAGAGTGAGAGAGAGAGACAGTGTGAAAGAGAGTGAGAGAGACAGCGAGTGAGAGAGACACAGAGAGAGAGACAGTGTGAAAGAGAGTGAGAGAGACAGACAGTGAGAGAGAGAGTGGGAGTGAGAGGGACAGAGAGAGTGAGAGAGACTGAGAGTGAGAGAGATTGAGAGTGATAGAGATAGTGAGATAGAGATAGTGAGAGAGATAGTGAGAGAGAGACAGCAAGAAAGAGAGAGAGAAAGAGAGAGACACACACAGAGAGACAGCAAGAAAGAGAGAGAGAGAGAGAGAGAGAGAGAGAGAGAGAGAGAGAGAGAGAGAGAGAGAGAGAGAGAGAGAGAGAGAGAGAGAGAGAGAGAGAGAGAGAGAGAGAGAGAGAGAGATTCAATTTTCAAGATTAAATTACACAAAGTAAATAGTTACTGTGGGCCGATCTCTCCAGGCCACCTGTTGTGAGCAGTGATTATTAGTGAATGGCTGAGTCTATTAATGTGGAAACATGAGATGGTGGCTCCTCCCCCTGCTTCACAGACCCGGCCACAGAACACCCACACGTGTCCCCAGGGTGTGATGTGCCAGGGGGGGGGGGGGGGGTCCTGGGGATTTCCCTCCCTCTGCTTCACCACAGACCGGCCACAGAACAACACACGTGTCCAGGGTGTAGGGCTGTCCCCAACTAAGGATTTGGGTAGTCGACTTTGATTGGCCGACATTTTTCGATAGTCGACTACCCCCCCCCTAATTTTTATTTTATTATAATTATTATAATAATTTTTTTGTATCATTCCGTTTGGGCTGTGTGTGGGGGTGCTTAATGTCTGAAGGAGTCGACTGAATGCTTCTTGTCCTCTGTGAAAGCATGCAATTGGGCACTGATGGATACATCTTGATATTTGTCTACTCTAGTGTTGTTATGGTTTGTAACCGACCCCAATCGCACAACACAAGACAGGTATGAGAGTAAGCCAAAACAGGGCATTTATTTCTTACATAACAAAAAGCGGCACAGTCCCTTTAAGGGAAAACACAAAAACACTAGAGTCAAAGAATATGAAAAATGCGGCACTGTGCCTTTAAGAGGCGAACAGGCTAAGGGACTAAGGCTAAGGGGGCTTTCACACTCAGCCTTTTGTATCGAATCACCGTCCCGGAGCACGGGGGGCAGTGTTCTCACTCACCACTTTTGGGGTGCGAGTCGGCGCTGAATCGTTTCACCCCCCGCTGAACGGGACCAGCTGGCAGAGGTGGTCTCGGGGTCGGTCCCGGGAGAACGGGGGGTGTGGCTTTGCAAGCTTGTACCTTTTCACGGGCGTGGCGCCTGGTGCTGACATAACGTCATACATTTTGTTTGCCATTGCTATGTCTATACATTGTTTGAATGCATTTATTTCTATTAGACCAGTGGTGCCCAACAAGCGGACTCTACAACACCATCCATTCGTGATAAAATATAACTTCATATTTATTGGCAATTTGTTCATTTTATATCAACATCCAGAGTCCGCAGTCGTGTTAAGACATTCCCGTTTACATTTTCGGTCGACCAGTAGATCAATGACATTCAATATAATCGATGCAAGCAATGTTACTAGTATGTTGCATGTGTAGTAACGTTAGCGTTAGCCGTTAGCTTAGCGATATTGTTAACCCTGCAAAACGATCAAAAGCGGGCTCTACAACAGAGTTCCATTCGTGAGAAAAGGGGGTGGGTTATATTGACAAGGCTTGACAACAGAGGTTCAAATATAGCTTCATATTTATTAGTTATTTGTATCTTTATATCAACATCCATTCTCCAGTCTCCGTGTGAACACTTCCTGTGTTTACATTTCGAGCGTGACATCATCGACTACGGCAAGCTTACAAGCTCAAAACGCAAATCGTAAACAAAACCCAGAGCGCACCCAGAATGAAGTGTGTACACAAACTAGAGGGGGGAGAGGGGGGGGGGGGGGGGGGGGGGGTTCGGATCAGATCTCGGCACGGGCGGAACGGAACGAAATAGAAACGAATAGAGTGAGTGAGAAAGGGCCCTAAGGGACAGGGCCAGGGCTAAAATGTCAAGGACCAGGACCAGGGGCACTGGAGAGGGGGACAGGGACAGAGGCCCGGAGAGGCGGGCTGGAGACAGGGACAGAGAACAGGGTTAAGGCCTTGGACAGGGCGAGGGCCAGAGCTGCTTACAGGGATGAGGAACAGGGGCCCGACGGCGGAGGCCTGGCACGGGGACCAGGGACCCGACGGCGGAGGCCTGGCACGGAGATCCTCCTCGGATGCTGTAGACGGGCAGCGCAGAACACAGGGGTCCCAGGGGACCGGGGCGAAGAGACGCATCCTCCCGTGGAACTAGGAAGCGATGCGCGCCGGCTTGACGTCTGGAGTGGGAACACCACTCCAGGCCTGGCACGGAGATCCTCCTCGGAAGCTGCAGACGGGCAGCGCAGAACACCGGGGTCCCAGGGGACCGGGGCGAAGAGACGCATCCTCCCGTGGAATTAGGAAGCGATGCGCGCCGGCTTGACGTCTGGAGTGGGAACACTGGAAAACCTCCCGTAGAGGATTAGAGAGCGTAGACGGCGTCCCACTCCAGGCAAACGGCGACAGGTGGTGATGTACAGGGGTGGCACGACGTCTCACGCCGGAGACGTGGCAGTAGATTGTAGTAACAAGAACGACCCGACCAGGACTGGAGGGAGGTCCAGGTATTTAAAGCCCTCTGGGGCGCTAATCATAAACTATGACAGCTGCGAAAGGTAGTCCAATGGTGGGGGCTGGTGAAGAGTAGAGGAGAGTAAAACATCGCAAGGGTGGGGGCTGTTGAGGAGAGTAGACAGGGAAAGTCCAAAGGTGGGGGCTGGTGAGGTGAGGAGACAGGGAATAAAGGTCCAGGGAACAGGCGAATCCTCACAAGTGTGTTCATTAGACGGGTGAAATCCTCTTTCAGTGCCTCTGTGCCTGTTTTCTTAGGCAGTTAGCCTCGCTGGTATGTGTGCCATTAGCGCTAGCCACGCTTCTAGACCTCTTTGCTTTTGAAAATAATAATAATTTTTTTTTAAATAAATATTATATATATTTATAAAACATTTTGCATTCAACTAAGAGGTTGGCAGTCGACTACGGCTCCTTTCGATCGATTAGTCAACTATTCGATCAGGGTCAGTCCTACCAGGGTGTGATGTGCCGGGGGGGGGGGGGGGGAGATTTCTGCTTTAGATGTCCCTACTGTACCTCTGGTCGTTCTTCTTCATCCCTTCATCGGTGGGGATATGATGTATAATAGACTATATAATGGTCCTCATAGACTATCATTTATTCTTGCATTGAATTAAATACATTTTACATTTAGTAATTTAGCTGATGCTTTTATCCAAAGCGACTTACAAGTTCTGTACGACAGGTCAGCAGGAAGGGTACAACTCTTTCAGTTGAGTAACAATGTTCATCAAACAGTGCTGAAACTTGAGTGCATAGTAGTAAAGACATATTAGCATAGTAGGTAGTAAAATAGACAAGGAAGAGTATTTAGTGAAAGAGTGCATGATAGTAGAAGACAGTAAGAAGGTGTTCTTTTAATTTTGTATTTTTTTCATCTCAGATATTGATTGAAGAAGTATGTTTTTAGTCGACGGCGAAAGATTGGTCGTGTTTCAGCTGTCCTCACTGTGTACAATAATAATATAATATATAATATATATATATAAATACATGTATTTCTCCAACCTGTCTACACACCAGTGTCTCCATACTGGCTACTAGTGCCTCCGTTCGTCCAATAAGCTCCTGCCAGCTGTCTGTTTGGAGCCCAGCCATACTGTAGATATTATTATAATTGACATTCTGGAATGGCACCATATGGCAGACATCTGACCTGGGAACAGTTCTAAACTCGCTGTAATGAAAGAGGCCTATGTTGTTTTTAATAATCCTTGTATTTTTCTACCAATACAACAATAATTGTTTTTTATTCAAAGTAATGACTGTGCCTGTCTAGAATGAACAAAACAAGAAGAAAAAATAATTTTAGAATTTTTATTATAATAGCTCCAAGGAAACAAATCATGCTTTCAATCATTAATAGAATCTCATTAAAATCATTATAATTGTGAATTTATATTTATTTGTTCTCATATTTGTATATTGAGAACAAATGATAATAATAAAAAAATTATAAAAAAAATCTAACCCTGACTAACCTTACTGTCATGCACTTGTCCTAATAAACTAACCTACACTGTAACACGCAACACTTTGATAAACATTGTTACTCAGCTGATAGAGTTGTACCCTTCTTGCTGTCTTGTCGTACAGAACTTGTAAGTCGCGTTGGATAAAAGTGTCAGCTAAATGACTAAATGTAAATGTAAATGTATATTCAGATACAATTTTATTGCCTATTTATGTCATTCTACTATTACCCTGCCCATACCTGTACCCCCCCCCCCCCCATGCTGCTATGATGCCCAGATTTCCCCAAGGGGATCAATAAAGGAATATCTTATCTTATTATATCGTGGGATCTTCATTATGCTCATTGAGCCATCGTGTGACCATGAGTTGAAAAGAACTTGACCTGAACTGCTGAAGTACAAATATACTGTCGAACAGGAAGAAAGACTGTCAGGTTTTAAACTGTGTGGGTATCGAACAGGAAGAAAGACTGTCAGGTTTTAAACTGTGTGGGTATCGAACAGGAAGAAAGACTGTCAGCTTTTAAACTGTGTGGGTATCGAACAGGAAGAAAGACTGTCAGGTTTTAAACTGTGTGGGTATTAAACAGGAAGAAAGACTGTCAGGTTTTAAACTGTGTGGGTATCGAACAGGAAGAAAGACTGTCATGTTTTAAACTGTGTGGGTATCGAACAGGAAGAAAGACTGTCAGGTTTTAAACTGTGTGGGTATCGAACAGGAAGAAAGACTGTCAGGTTTTAAACTGTGTGGGTATCGAACAGGAAGAAAGACTGTCAGGTTTTAAACTGTGTGGGTATCGAACAGGAAGAAAGGCTGTCAGGTTTTAAACTGTGTGGGTATCGAACAGGAAGAAAGACTGTCAGGTTTTAAACTGTGTGGGTATTGAACAGGAATAATGACTGTCAGGTTTTAAACTGTGTGGGTATCGAACAGGAAGAAATACTGTCAGGTTTTAAACTGTGTGGGTATCGAACAGGAAGAAAGACTGTCAGGTTTTAAACTGTGTGGGTATCGAACAGGAAGAAAGACTGTCAGGTTTTAAACTGTGTGGGTATCGAACAGGAAGAAAGACTGTCAGGTTTTAAACTGTGTGGGTATCGAACAGGAAGAAAGACTGTCAGGTTTTAAACTGTGTGGGTATCGAACAGGAAGAAAGACTGTCATGTTTTAAACTGTGTGGGTATCGAACAGGAAGAAATACTGTCAGGTTTTAAACTGTGTGGGTATCGAACAGGAAGAAAGACTGTCAGGTTTTAAACTGTGTGGGTATCGAACAGGAAGAAAGACTGTCAGGTTTTAAACTGTGTGGGTATCGAACAGGAAGAAAGACTGTCAGGTTTTAAACTGTGTGGGTATCGAACAGGAATAATGACTGTCAGGTTTTAAACTGTGTGGGTATCGAACAGGAAGAAAGACTGTCAGGTTTTAAACTGTGTGGGTATCGAACAGGAAGAAAGACTGTCAGGTTTTAAACTGTGTGGGTATCGAACAGGAAGAAAGACTGTCAGGTTTTAAACTGTGTGGGTATCGAACAGGAAGAAAGACTGTCAGGTTTTAAACTGTGTGGGTATCGAACAGGAAGAAAGACTGTCAGGTTTTAAACTGTGTGGGTATCGAACAGGAAGAAAGACTGTCAGGTTTTAAACTGTGTGGGTATCGAACAGGAAGAAAGACTGTCATGTTTTAAACTGTGTGGGTATCGAACAGGAAGAAATACTGTCAGGTTTTAAACTGTGTGGGTATCGAACAGGAAGAAAGACTGTCAGGTTTTAAACTGTGTGGGTATCGAACAGGAAGAAAGACTGTCAGGTTTTAAACTGTGTGGGTATCGAACAGGAAGAAAGACTGTCAGGTTTTAAACTGTGTGGGTATCGAACAGGAATAATGACTGTCAGGTTTTAAACTGTGTGGGTATCGAACAGGAAGAAAGACTGTCAGGTTTTAAACTGTGTGGGTATCGAACAGGAAGAAAGACTGTCAGGTTTTAAACTGTGTGGGTATCGGACAGGAGGAAAGACTGTCAGGTTTTAAACTGTGTGGGTATCGAACAGGAAGAAAGACTGTCATGTTTTAAACTGTGTGGGTATCGAACAGGAAGAAAGACTGTCAGGTTTTAAACTGTGTGGGTATCGAACAGGAAGAATAACTGTCAGGTTTTAAACTGTGTGGGTATCGAACAGGAAGAAAGACTGTCATGTTTTAAACTGTGTGGGTATCGAACAGGAAGAAAGACTGTCAGGTTTTAAACTGTGTGGGTATCGAACAGGAAGAAAGACGGTCAGGTTTTAAACTGTGTGGGTATCGAACAGGAAGAAAGACTGTCGGGTTTTAAACTGTGTGGGTATCGAACAGGAAGAAAGACTGTCAGGTTTTAAACTGTGTGGGTATCGAACAGGAAGAAAGACTGTCAGGTTTTAAACTGTGTGGGTATCGAACAGGAAGAAAGACGGTCAGGTTTTAAACTGTGTGGGTATCGAACAGGAAGAATGACTGTCAAGTTTTAAACTGTGTGGGTATCGAACAGGAAGAAAGACTGTCAGGTTTTAAACTGTGTGGGTATCGAACAGGAAGAAAGACTGTCAGGTTTTAAACTGTGTGGGTATCGAACAGGAAGAATGACTGTCAGGTTTTAAACTGTGTGGGTATCGAACAGGAAGAATGGCTGTCAGGTTTTAAACTGTGTGGGTATCGAACAGGAAGAAAGACTGTCAGGTTTTAAACTGTGTGGGTATTGAACAGGAAGAAAGACTGTCAGGTTTTAAACTGTGTGGGTATTGAACAGGAAGAAAGACAGTCAGGTTTTAAACTGTGTTGGTATCGAGCAGGAAGAAAGACTGTCAGGTTTTAAACTGTGTGGTTTTTCAAACAGGCCCTCCCCAGAGGACGAGGTCCCCCATTACTGACATGGGAACCTTCAGCCGCTTCCAAATGTCTCTCACCGGGTCATTTCCATACTGGAAAAAACCACCTCTGTATCCTCGTCATGAAGAGGAGGCCAAGAGGGACCACAGCAGCAGGCGCATCACGGACAGCGCCGTAACCGTCCTAGGACGGAACCTCCAGAGCGCGCCGAGAACCACCCACTCGCCGCCGCTCTGAGAGGGATGCCCATATAGACCTCGAGCTTAGAAAAAGCCCAAATACTCCACCCGTTGACTGGGAAGAGGAGTACTCTACTTCCAGTCTACAGCAAAACCCAGGCTGGTGAGGCACTACCTGCCTGGTATGAGACCTGGCGATCTACCCTGACCGGCCAAGGACCAGAACGTCGTCCAGGGTAGAATACAATTCGTAACCCCCGACGACACAGAGGCCCCAGCGCGGTCTCCACGCACTTGGTGAAGATGCGGGGAGCCAGAGAGTAGCCGAACGGCAGCCTCTGGTACCTGTATGCTAAGCCCTGCAAAGGAAGCGTAGGTAAGCCCTAGGATGAAAGATCAGGATGCGAATACGCATCCTACAGGTCTATGGAGGTGAACCAGTCCCCCACCTGACAGTGCCTAACAGGCGGGAGACGGTCAACATTCTGAACCTTCCATGGGACAGGTCCAGTATGGGTCTGACACCCCCCCCCCCCCCCCCCCCGATTTCTCGGGCACCAGAGAATACCGGGAGGAAACGCCACGCATCGTATCCTCCTTTGGGACCACGACGATGGCTTGCTTCGCCAACAGAGATTGGATCTCGTCGGCCAGAGCTGTCACCGCTGCTGACCCTGACAACAGGGTCTGTACCAAACCTGAAAACGGAGGGTGGGGTTGTGCAAACCGCAACACAAGTCCCCGCCTTAGCGTTCTCTCCATGCACCTTGACATATGGCACTGTTGTAGCCATATGTGATGATAATCCCAAAGTGCACCCGCCGCCACTTGGCGCTGGTCCGCCAGGAACCGTAGATAGGAGGCCCGGTCCCACCCGCTGTGCGTTGCCAACCCTGGACTCGCCAACCGCGCGAGAAGGGCGTCTCGCGGAGCCGGGAATCGCACCCTGACACTACCAACGAGGCAATCGCATCCAAGGGGGGACCCCGACAGAAAGGGCCGGTCTGATACGGGGGAAGCTGACATCACACTGGGTGACATAAGCTCCCCCACTGAACATCTCCCTGGCATGTACTGCTGAGGAAAGCCTGCTCTGCAGCTGGACATGCAAGGCGTGTGGTCCCCACACTGCCCGATAGGGTGGGTTCCTACACACCGTAGCCCTGCAGTGATATTACTACCACCCAAAACCATGCATGCCTGACTGGTCTTCCGGCTGTGGGAGGCACTAACGTGATACCCGGCCTGGAGAGGGCGGGGCTGGGGGAACTCACGCTGCGACCTCCTGGGCCTCTAGTTCCCCCGCTGACAACCTTCGTCGTTGACAGACACAACACCAGGCTCACCAAACACAGACGCAGAACGTGTGGCGTGGGAGCCGCTTGACAGCACAGCATTCTCATAGGCAGACCCAGGCCTAGCCAGCAACTGGATGTCAGCCCCTGTCCCCATGAGAAGCGAAATGTGGGGCCGCTTGCGCTTCGTGGGGAACATAGGAACGGCGTCCCAGCATTGTAGCATTAGCATTAGCCGCGCGCTGTAGGATAGTTGGGAAAACACCCAAAACAGAGTCATGACAACCATGTTTTCCCAAATATCCTGCCCCTCGCGCCAATACATCACTTGGCTGTCTCACGGGACAACGAGCAGTATTACTCATGCTAGCATCAATGCCTGATAACGCAGGCCTTACCTGTGCACGACTTAGCTCGACTGCTGACTGTCGCGCGACGTCCCTCAGTCCGCTGTCACGAGACGAAGAAAACCCAGGACAGGCCCGTGGCGCTGTTTAGGATGTGCCGAGAAGATTCCGGGGGCTGGTGAACTTCTGGCGAATACCCAACATTGTGTAAATTATCTCTGCGTTTCATAACAGCTAGTTCACGGAATGCACTGCTACTTCCGTGTTGGAAACAAAAAGAGGAAGGTGGAGTGTGACCATGTCCGGCGTCATATAGTGGGACGCGGGGGCGTGGCCTGGTCACGTGCATGTGAGTGCATTTGTTTGTTTTGTGAGCACATTAGGTGCTAGGAGACAGTGGCGAATATTCATGGGAGCCAAGGGAAGCCAAGCTTCCCCAAAAATATGAACAGTAAAATATGAACAGTAAAAAAAAAAAAATTATATATATATTTTTATATAGTTTACAATAATAATTAAAAAATCATTATTTTTCATCTCTGTGTTATATATATATATTTTTTTTTTTATTTTCTCCCTCTTCTCCTTCTCACTCTCTCTAACACTGTCAGACTCAGGCTGGCAGTCACTCTGTGCTCACTGCAGCTCAGGCTGAATAGAGAACATTTGCAGAGGGGGAGGTGTCTTTTTCTAGCGTCCTGGTCCGTCCACATTGTGGTTGGTGTAACATACTGTGTGTTATCTCACTAACACACTGATGTGATTCACTTTCTGCATCCGTCGTGTCCCAACGGAGTTGCCGTAGGTTGCGACTGTCAACCAGAAATAAACTACACGTCTACAAGCTAAGTCGTGTCCGTGTCTGCTCAAGTACATTACATGGTGTCAGAAGCGGGGTCTGGCTGTAGACCAGCAGCTGTTATCAGATGTCCCACATACGGCACTGATGCTTGGCGGATGTGACATTTGTGGAAGTTGAGTCTCAGATTGTAGCTTGTAGCTCTTTCCGCCACTCTGCGGAGGATTGCATCGTGCTCCTGGACTGTGGGGGCTGCTATTAGGATATCATGCATGACACTTATTGCTCCAGCTATGCCCTCAAGCATCTCATCCATGATGCGCTGGAAGATTTCTGGGGCGCATTTTATCCCGAATGGGAGTCTCAGCCATCTAAACCTTCCTATCAGAGTATTAAAGGTTGTTGGAAAGGATGAGGCTTCATCCAGCTCTATCTGCAAAAATCCTGATTTAGCATCTAACACCGAGAATACTTTAGCATTAGGTATTCTTGAAACGACCTCCTCTACGGTGCGCATTGGGTGGTGTTCCCTTTTTATGACCTGATTTAAATCACTCGGATCTATGCAGATTCTTATCTTGCCGTTACGGACTACGGCTACCATAGAGCTAACCCATTCTGTGGGCTGTTCAACTTTGGTGATGAAACCATCTTTCTCCATCTCATGTAGCTTTTCTACAATTTTTTCTCTGAGCGCAGCTGGCTGTCGACGGACAGCGTGGACCACACCCTTTGCATCTTCATCCAGTTTGATGGTGTATTTTCCTGGCAGGGTGCCTGTGGTACGTTGTAGCTCTGGAAATTCATCCAGACCAGCTGGTATGCTTTGTGTTGTGGTGGCTACACTGCTTCGAAGTGAGTCAAGACGAGCAATAAGGCCTAAAGCCTCTGCTGAAGCTCCACTGAGCACATTCTCCTGTGCTATGTCTACTATTTCAAATTCAGCGCTCACTTCACACTTTTTGTATGCCATCTGTAGATCAACTGCAGCTACAGGCTTAATCTTATGATTGGTATACGAGCGGAGTATTCTACTAGAGCGTTTTAGCTCACCTGAGTGCATTAGTGACTGATAGCTGTCTACGGTTAGTGTATTACACTTAGCGCCTGTGTCGATCCTAAACGGCACTTGCTGAGACAGTATTTTTAGGTCTACTGTCCATTTATCCTTCTCTGGGTTATCTGTCTGTGCCAGATTTATGTTCAGAATTTCGTCATCCTGATCTGACTCAACATTCACAGAGCTAACTGCACGCCTGCGACACACTGCCATCCAGTGGTTGGGTTTGTGACAGTAGGAACACTCTGAGCCTTTAGCTGGGCACCTCCCCATGTTCCACTTGTGCTGGGGGTCCCTCCCACAGCTCGCGCAGTTGTTTCCTTGTTGGTTTTCCGGAGCCTTCCTCTGATACACAGGTTTTGTCTGTCCCTCATTGTACATTCTCTTATTTTGCACTGTGTATTTTGGCTTAACAGATACTGCTGAGACTTGTGAATCCTCTTCTCTGACGATTTGTATCTGTTTCTGTGACAATTCAAACCGTTGTGGAATTTCGATAGCTTTAGGTAGCGTTAACGCCTCCCCTTTATCTAACAGTTGTTCTTGGACCCGTTTTTCTCGAACTCCCGCGATGATTCCATCGACCAGCATGTCGTCGGGGTTGGGGTACTCACAGTCCATGAGAATGAGTCTCAAATCTTTAAAGGGGCTATGTATTGCTATTCCTAGCACTATTTGGGCAACTTTACACAATTCCTGTGAGTCTATGTAACACATCTGTAAGGTTTATTCCAAAAATAATCATTGTTTTATATTTCTAATCAAGTACTCAAAACCAGCATTTTTCTGTCTTAGGATTTCAAGCTGTTATTGGCTTGGCTCCACCCATACTAGCAGAATGCTTTGAGTGACAGCCACCCACCAAATAGCTCCGCCCATCTCCCCGTCCTTCCCTCTCAGGTGAAGGGTTTTTATTTCGACACGCAAAACATATACCGATTTTACTAACTAATACAACATGGCTGTACATTATGTTTGGGATCCAGAGAGCGACCCACAGTATGATTCAGAAGAAGAAGTCGAGTTGCAACAGCGAGGCTTGCAAATAGTTTCCGATTGGTAAGTTTATTACAACGTTAGTATAATGGCTTGCCGAAAAGAGCGAGTAACGTTACTTACTTGACCAGCCAGCTTGCTTCGATAGCTTGCTATAAGTAACGTTACCTTGTTTACCTCTGACTAGTTGTGTTTGTATTGAGCAGTTTTTAATTATGTTTACCCCACCGTTGAACACACACACACACTAACGTTAGATTGTACTCACCCCCCAAACAATGGTTCCCCACACACACACACGTGAACGACATATCTACTTACTACTTCTGTCGGGTCCCGAATAGTAGGCACAACACCTTTCTTTAGAAGAATCCAGGATGTCACCCCAGCATCAAAAAGACCTTGATTGACAACGTCTTCGGCGGAAAAATGTGCAGTACAAACCCGAGTATGAGACGTTGCGACAGAACTAGGAGGGTCCCCAAAAACGAACTTTGTCCATTGCTGGCGAAGTTCGGCATCCACGGGAAAAGTGTGCAAAGACGTATTAGTAGTACTAGCTTTACAGCCAGGAACAGAACATGTCCTGTAAGGCCTGTGGGGTTTGCTGGGTTTGCTCATCGTGGAAGATATGAAGATGCAAGTGACCGCACTCCGTTTTCTCGGTACCTCTGTATTCTCGGTAGAATGGGGGCGGGCGTTAGGGGGCGGGCATTAGCTCCAACCACAGAGCCAATCGCATCACTGTGCGCTACCCAGCGGCTGTATGACGCGTATTGGCCGTTAAAAAAAAATATGACCTGATTTACTAGACGAGGAAAGGGGCTGGGCTGAATCTGAGCAATCCGCCAATATGGTATTTAGACCCTAAAACACATTGATACGAACTCCTATTACTATAATACAATGCTAGAGACTGAAAAATGACATTTATAATACATAGCCCCTTTAATAAAGTTGTCGAAACCTTCACTTGGTCCTTGCTTCCTTTGCCTGAAACGGTGCCTGGCTATCCGCTTGTTTTTTCTTGGCCTGATGTAGTTGGCAAACTTATCCAGCACTTTAGACGGATCTGCTTTCTCACCGTCAGCCCAGGCCAACATCTTGTATATTTCTCTGCCTAGTTAGTGTGAAATAATTTAAAATAACAAACAAGCAGTTTTGATTTAAAAGTTTGGTGTGGAAATTCATGCATGTGTTATTGTGTATTGTTTTTGCTAAAAGAAGGGAGATGTAACATACTGTGATTCGCTTTCTGCATCCGTCGTGTCCCAACGGAGTTGCCGTAGGTTGTGACTGTCAACCAGAAATAAACTACATGTCTACAAGCTAAGTCGTGTCCGTGTCTGCTCAAGTACATTACAGTTGGTTGTGGACTCCACAACCAATTATTAGCCAATAAGATTCAAGCTTAATAAAGGGGTTGGGTTAATGTAACACGGGGCCGTCTGGCTGCCAAGTAGTCTAGCGTCTTCAAATTTGCCGCCCTGGAGGCGGGCCAGTCCAGAACGTTTCCACCGATTGACCAATCAAATCACATTAAAAGCTAAACGTGACGACGTCATCGCCTCTGCCTCGCGGCCACGTTCGAATCAAAACAACGATACGATTTAGGCTGGAGGGAACCCCGGAGATAGCTAGCTAACGTTATGTGAGTCTTAATGTCTAAACAAACAGCATTGTTTGATTGATTGAAATTCGGATTCCTCTCTCGGATTAATTCATTGAGGAGACCTGAAATTCGCTCAGCTGCAGAAAAGTTTAGGAGAATACCTGAATACCCACAGGACTTGGAGAACTTTGTGGACAAGTTGCTTTACTTTACTTAATTTGGACCAAGGCGCGTCAGCTGCAACAATGGTGAGTACCTAATAACCTAATAACTTTTCATAAGTGATGCCGCTGTGTGTGTGTGTGTGTGTGTGTGGAGCCATACTACTGTATATGTTCTGCCGTGTCATATCATACTGTGTTATTGTTTGATGGGGCGGCGCCGACTCGCAGAGTCATACTGTACAAACATGGTCTGCTTGTGTTTGATGGGCCAAGCCATATAGGCTACTGTATACATGTATGTTCTGCCATGTCAGCAATATCTTGCAAGATGCTGAAACGCTCCGACGGCGACATCAGGCCATTCATTAATTTCAACCTAGAACCAAAATGATCTCTCTCTCTCTCTCTCTCTCTCTCTCTCTCTCTCTCTCTCTCTCTCTCTCTGATTCATAATCAAACCAGACCTCCTGCAGGCAACCACTGTGTGTGTGTATATATATTTGTGTTGTGTGTGTAATATTCAGAAAGAGAGGGAGAGAGAGAGCGAGGGAGGGAGAAATATATTATATATATTATTTGGCTTAAATATGAAAAACATTTATTAAAAAAGATTTATTAATAAAAGACAAATTTATTAAAAAATAATTGGCATCCTCTGTTATTTTACCCACGCGACACCACTGCTAGGAGATAGGAGTTATCTCATAATGGCGAAGAGCGAGACACGATTGCCAGTATGATAATATAACTATAGAGAGACAGATCATATCTTATAACTATGGTTATGACCACTCACCACTCTTCTCTAGAAAGTATTTGGCCTCCATCAGCAAGCGACCCTGTGGTTTCATCTCCAGCTGAGAGAGTGAGAGGGGGAAGGGGGTGGAGAGGGGGGGAGAGGGGGGGAGAGAGGGAAAGAGAGAGGGGGGAGATGGGGAGATAGAGAGAGGGGGGGGGAGAGAGAGAGAGAGAGAGAGGGGGGTGGAGAGGGGGGAGGAGAGGGAGAGAGAGAGGAGGGTGGAGAGGGGGGAGGAGAGGGAGAGAGATGGGGGAGATGGGGAGAGAGAGAGGGGGGAGAGAGAAGAGAGAGAGGGGGGGAGATGGGGAGACAGAGAGAGAGGGAAAGAGAGGGGGGAGCGAGATCGGAAGAGAGAGAGAGAGGGGGGGAGAGAGAGAGAACATAATTATAGTTACTCTTGTAAAAAAAACTGGAGAGAGAGTCAACAGAATTTTTGTATAAAATCAGGAGAGAGAGGCAATTAGAAGAACATTTACCGTACTTTTCGGACTATAAGCCGCGGCTTTTTTTCCCCATTTTTCGACCCTGCGGCTTATATAACGGTGCGGCTTATATGTGGACAAAACCCGAAATTCAAAATATTGCTTTTTTTACTGCATTGAAATGTTATCTATCTGTTCCCTTATTTGCTAAACTTAATACAACTTGTAAATGAGTTAATGTTATTTGTCCGACAGTATTGTGTCCCAATGGGAGTCATTCTCTGTAGAGGTGGGAACTTAAAGCTCAATATAAGAACGGCCATGCACCACCACTCACAGAATCGAGAAAGAGCAATCAATCTATCAATCCTTTCCGTGTCCGGGCCGCGTGAGGTTTCCCGTGTTGAGTCAAATTAAGCCACAGGCTCCACTCCTTACATATGGTAATTAAACATTAAAACACATGCGGCTTATAGTCCAGTGCGGCTTATATATGTACACATCATTCAATTTAGCTGCTGCGGCTTATAGTCAGGTGCGGCTTATAGTGCGAAAAGTACGGTATGTAAAAAAATAAATTAAGAGGAAGTTATGATTGGAGAGTGAATACAAAGACTTGATGACATGACACTACACTAGAATACACACACACACCCACACACACACACACACACACACACACACACACACACACACACACACACACACACACACACACACACACACACACACACACACACACACATATCATGATTTCTTAACCTTTTCAGGTCAGGGACCTTCTCGTTGTGGGACCCAGACATGTGACTTTGCCACACCAGTCACACCATTTACAATTACCTTTAGTCATTTAGCTGAACGCTTTTATCCAATTTTGAGACAATTCAAACTGATGTATAAGGAAATTATGTTCACAAGGTACAGGGATGAGGAAGGGACTTGATATTCACGGGTGTTTACATTTTATTTAATTTCTTTTATGTTTTACATATATAGTTTTTGTTTTTTTGTTTTGCATATATATATTTTTTTTTTCTTTTTTATGTTTTTAAATAGTACACTCATTTGAGTAGTGGAAAAGGGGTAGGATTAAATAAGTGTATACTTCTTCCTACTCCTTTTCGAACATGTAGATTGAGTTGTGTTTTGCTTTTGTTATTGTTTGTTTGTATTCATTGCATGTTCGAAATAAAGATTTCAAATCAAATTAAAAAAAATCCAAAGTGACTTGCAAGTTCTGTACAACAAGTCAGCAGGAAGGGTACAACTCTTACAACTGAGTAACAATCTTCATCAAACAGTGTTGAAACTTGGGTGTTGAGTGCATAGTAGTAAAGACATACTAGTATAGTACGATTATAGTACTTTTTTTTCCCCATTTCAGATATTCATTGAAGAAGTGTGTTTTTAATCGACGGTGAAAGATTGGTTGTGTTTCGGCTGTCCTGAATCATGTGGTGGGAAGTTAGTTCCACCATTGTGGACCGAGGACCGAGAACCAGTCACACCAGTCACACCAGTCATACCATGATGAATGACCAAGACATCAAAAAGATATCACATCACAGTGTAATTTGTGTCAGAAAAAAACAACTGTAATGTATAGAGCTATGTAAAAACTGGAACAGGCTACCGCTGTACTTAACTGTGAACAGTAATTATTCAGAAGCTTCGATCATAATGTTGACATTCGAATTCGAAATCAACATTTGAATTTTAAATTTTTAATAAATTTTTTTTTTTTTTTCTCTGTCTATCTGTTTAAACCAATGGGGATTTTATTCACAGTTGCAGTTAAAGATTAGGCTACACTAATATTATAATATTATACTATAAGACGTCACCATCACTTTCATACCAACTGTGCCCTTAATGGATTATTTATGTTGACGAAACTGATAAATAAAGTTGATTTAATAAAAGAAAAATACTAATTTAATCAGATTAATCACTTTATTCAAATTGAGGTTTTAGTAAAAAAAAAGAAGAATTTTTTTTTTTTTAAATAATCTTTTTCTTTTTCTTATGAATACATTTTTTATAGACATTCGAAGCTTCGTTCAAATACTTCAATAGAGGCTTCGAATGTTAAAAAATGACATTCAGTACAGCCCTAATAAACACAAACACAAACATTATTCTCTCAGAAAACACACGACAGGATGTGATGTTTCTTCCTCCTAGAGAGAGGGAGGGAGGGGGAGAGAGAGAGAGAGAGAGAGAGAGAGAGAGAGAGAGAGAGAGAGAGAGAGGATGTGATGTTTCTTCTTTACCCAGATCTCCAGCTTTCCGCTCTCCTTCTTGCAGCGTGACGCCAGCGAGTCCAGCGCCACCGAGGCCTCGGACTTCAGCTCCGCCGTGCGGTCCTTCACCATCACGTGCATGACCCGCCCGCGGTGCACGTGCGCGTCGAACGTGGTGCTCCAGGGGGGATACATGGTGGGCTTCCTCTGCTTGTGGACCTGGCCCTTCTCTATACAACCAGGAGAGAGAGAGAGAGGGGGGGGGGGAGAGAGCGAGAGAGGGGGGGGGGGAGAGAAAGAGAGGGGGAGGGGGGGAGAGAGGGAGCGAGAGAGAGAGAGAGAGAGAGAGAGAGAGAGAGAGAGAGAGATAGAGGGGGGGGGGAGAGGGGGGAGATTACATTTTCAAGATTAAATTACTTTATGTAAATTAAGTAAATAGTATGTGGGCCGATCTCTCCACGCCACCTGTTGTGAGCAGTGATTATTAGTGAATGGCTGAGTCTATTAATGAGAGAGAGAGAGAGAGAGAGAGAGAGAGAGAGAGAGAGAGAGAGAGAGAGAGAGAGAGATAGAGAGAGATGTAGAGAGAGAGAGGGAGGGAGGGGGAGAAAGAGAGGGGGGAGAGGGAGGGGGGAGAGAGAGAGAGAGAGAGCGAGAGAGCGAGAGAGGGAGAGAGAGAGAGAGAGAGAGAGAGAGAGAGAGAGAGAGAGAGAGAGAGAGAGAGAGAGAAGAGAGAGAGAGAGAGAGAGAGAGAGTCAGTCAACAGAGTTATAGTTAAACCAGGTGTGTCGTGTGTGTGTCTTCTGGTCTGTGTGTGTGTGCATGCATGAGGGGGCGACAGTGGCTCAGGAGGAAGAGCGGTCGTCTGGTCATCTGAAGGTTCCCGGTTCGATTCCTGCTCCTCCCGGGCAGCGTGGCGAAGTGTCCATGAGCGAGACACTTACCCCCAGCTACCTCTAGCTGCTCCCAATGAGCAGGTTGGCACCTTGCATGGTCGCCTCCTCCGTTGGTGTGTGAATGTGTGAGTGAATGAGTGAATGTGAGGCATAAATTGTAAACGCTTTGGATGAAAGAGATATATAAATGCGGTCCATTCCATATAATAGACAGCGTTGGGGAGTAGCTAACTACATGTAATTCAATTACTAGTTTAGCAACACATTTTGGCAGTAGTTGGGTGGTAGTTTTAACTACATTCAAATATCTGTAGATTAGATTAGATTCAAATGTATTGTCATCATACAGCACAAGTACAGTACAACGAAAATAAGTTTGGCATCCAACTAGAGTGCAAATGTAACAGTAAAGTATTTTTTCACCTGGCAGCGAGGACTCTCATTGGTGAAGTGTAACACGTGGCGAGGTCACGCTGCCATCATCAAGTCCTGCCTCCGCTGAGCAGGTGCCCAGACCTGACCTGTAGGCGTCGCTGTCCACAACGCCAGTTCACCACCCACGACTTGCCCTCCCCCTAACCCAGCCAAACGAGTTAGTATCAGCCCAAGCCCCAAGCAATGCTGACTCCGGGAGTCGAGACCGCAGCCTCTTGCATTGGTGACAAGCGCAATCTCAGCTACGCCACCTGAACCGCTGGGCAATTCATATTTGTAGCTTCACAACACGTAACAAGTAACAAAAACAACAAACAACTAAACAAAACATCTCAATGACAGCACAGCAAAAACAACATTCCATGTAATACACAATCCAGTAAAAGTAAAAGTAAAAACAGACAACTAAGTGTAAAAGGCTACTTAAAATGACTACTGTCTGTGTTTAAAAGTCTGATAGCCGAGGGGACAAAAGATTTGGCGTAGCGGTTTGGTCCTACTTGGTGGAACGTCATAACGGCGGCCAGAAGGCAACAGTGAAAACCGCTGAGACAGAGCGTGGAGGAGGGGTTGATTAGTGATGCTCGTCCCCTTCTTGACCACGTGGTCCGTCCAGAGAGAACATAGGTCTCTCTGTTTTACTCCAATTATTTTGGAGCACACTTTCACAATGTACTGTAGGCTGTTCCTATCTTTAATAGACAGGCCACTGAACCAGCAGATAAAAGAAAAAGTTAGGAGGCTTTCAATAAAATAACTATAAAAAGTGCTCAGGATCTTCGCATTAAAAGAGTTCAGCTTTCTCAGCAGGGTAGATCCTCTGCTGACCTTTTTTAACAATAGACTCTGTATTTAAGTTGAACTTCAGTTTACAGTAAAACACAGTTCCCAGGTATTTGTACGATTCAACAATAGTGCTGCTAATGTACAGAGTTGTAGTATTAATATGTAAGTCGTAGTGGCCAGCAGTGTAACTAGTAAGAGTAGGTAAGGGATATGTACAGATATAGTATCTACAGATATGTAAACAGGTTTATATGCAGTATGTACAGACAGATGCGGATACACAGTATATATATATACGATAAAAAAGAAATATATAGTTCTATGGCATTTTAAGGGATGATTGTTCCCTAGTGTCATATTCATATCCTCAGCTATATAGGTCTGTAAGTCCATAGCAGTCACAGAGGCTCTTCACACGCACGAGTGAAAGGCCTCTCTGCCTCTGTACTGATTCTCCTGGACCCGTGCGCAGCCTTCGTCAAGCATCAGATCCTCCTCACATCCCTCGCAGGAATGGGAGTTGTATGCACTCAGGATTGTAGCACTCAAGTTCGACAATGTTTAACAAACTACGTTACTGACCCTTAGCTGCCAGAGTTGTACCCTGCTTGCTGACCTGTTGTACACAACTTGTAAGTCACTTTGGATAAAAGCGTCCAGCTAAATGACTCAATGTAAACGTAAGTAGGTTTAAGAGATTTCCTTCATCTAGCCACATGGCTAAGAGCTGACAGCCGACCTGACAGACATCATATCCACTTCCATGACATCAGCATCATCATCATCATCATCATCATCATCATCATCATCATCATCATCATCATCATCATCATCATCATCATCATCATCCTCATCATCATCATGTTATCCAAGCTATTCCAACCATAAAGCCCACTGAGCATTTCTATATAGCAGCTCTGTCCCATTGCTGGCTTACTGCACATCTTGTCTGCACTGCTTCCAGCCCAGCCAGCTGTCAGCCTTCTATGTGCTGATTAAGCAGGACGAGAGCTGAGAGAGAGAGGAGAGAGAGAGAGAGAGAGGAGAGAGAGAGAGAGAGAGAGAGAGAGAGAGAGAGAGAGAGAGAGAGAGAGAGGAGAGAGAGAGAGAGAGAGGAAGGAAGGGGGGGTATGGTAGATCTGATTGCTTTTTTATTTCATTATTTATTTAACCTTTATTTAACCAGACAGGCAGGTCAATTGAGAATAAATAGTTTAGCCCTTGATTGATTGATTGATTGAAAAGTGTATTAACAGATTGCAGAATGGGGTACAGTACAGTACAGCTCAATACATACAATTGTTAAGGGGATGCAGACCAGAGAAAGACTTTCGTCTTGTTTACATCAGGGTCCCCCATTTTCAATAGGGATGCAACGATATTGCTTTTTTGACACCGATACCGATAACTTTATGCTCCTCAAGCCGATAACCGATATCGATAACCGATATTTATTGTATTATAAAAATGTTTTAATGTATATATTTTTTTTGATAAAAATCTTTTTTTTCAACATGAAACAAAACATATCACAATACAATAATAATACATAAAAAGACTTCCCATGACAATAACTTAACACCAACTTAAATGTGACCTAACCAGACAACAGAAACAAAAGCCAAGACAACAGTTTTGACTGATAAAGTGACTGAAAATTCACAATCCGTCAACAGCTTGTGGTGCATCCAACCTAAGACGCTCGAAGCTTTTGTTCTTCTTTTTTCAAAGCGGAGCCTTGAAAAAGAGGCTTTGAGTGGACACATCACCACCTCACATCACCACCACAACAACGGGTCACCTGCGGCATCACCACCGCCACGGTGTTGGGGGCCCGCGACGACGGCGCGAGCACGCTTGTACCTATTGACGAGTCGTTTGCTAAATTAAAGAAGTTTGACAGAAATGACCCAAGGGCTCAAGCCGCTAGCTTTTAAGCAGTCCTTGGTGGTGCAAATTAACCTGGCTACTACGGAGCAATAAGTGACTGCGTATTCAACCAAGGGTTGCATCACAGCCACGAAAGGGGCTAGCTTTTTCATGGGCTTCTAAGTTAACACAATAACACACCGTCGTGGCGGTGGTGATGCCGCAGATGACCCGTCGGGCTGGATGTATTGCAAGTTGTTGCCCTTTTCCCTCCTTGTGGAACTTCTGCATTGCATTTATTACAAATAGCAAGCGAACTTTTTCCTCTGAAAATCCGAGTACCGACGCGGCCATCTTTGTTGTTAAAACGTCCGCGCTGCTTCCAGAAACTTGCGTGGCTACGTCACAGCCAAGAAAGGGAGCGCTGGATTTGTGTAAAACGCCCCTGTTCCTAAACCACACGCTGTCAGTCGTACCACAGTACTGACAACAACGGAGGAGCCTACAGTCAAAACAAACGCACTTTATTCCAATTCACCCACACCGCATTTTTTTTTTACCAAAAAATGTATTATATTATCGGAGCTATTAATAACGTTATCGGGTTTATCGGGATGACGTCATAATTGCTGATCGGGCCCGATAATTATCGTGCATCCCTAATTTTCAATTCATCATAACATATACGACACACACGACATACAGATAGACAGTACTGCTACATCTATACATTTATGACATACCAGATTTGCAAATACAGTACTGTTTGTGATACAAAAAGTGTCCAGAAAAAGAGTGTATATACATTTGACATAGAAACTGTACATTGGAGGAGGTTGGGTAGGTGGGGTGGGGTTGGGGTGGGGTTGGTGGGTGGGGGGGGGGCTGTACATTGGGAGGTGGGGGGGGGGGGGGGGGGGGGGGGGGGGTGGGTAGGGGTTTGGTAGGGGGTGGGTGGGGGACAGTGTACACTGTACATTGGAATCAAATTCTTATTTACAACGATGGCCTGGTGAGAGGACAAGAT
>NC_140179.1:37381826-37394326 GCF_963971535.1 Notolepis coatsorum
TTTTAATTGTCACGGCATACAGGTATACAATGAAATGCGGGTGGTCTTGCCCGCAACGATGTGCAATACAGTGGTACATATAATAGAATCAAAAGAAGGAAACAACATTGTGCAGTAACAGGTAGCAGGTAACATGGAGTGAGAGAGAGAGAGGGAGGGAGGGGGAGAAAGAGAGGGGGGAGAGGGAGGGGGAGAGAGGGAGAGAGCGAGAGAGAGAGAGAGAGAGAGAGAGAGAGAGAGAGAGAGAGAGAGAGAGAGAGAGAGAGAGAGAGTCAGTCAACAGAGTTATAGTTAAACCAGGTGTGTCGTGTGTGTGTCTTCTGGTCTGTGTGTGTGTGCATGCATGAGGGGGCGACAGTGGCTCAGGAGGAAGAGCGGTCGTCTGGTCATCTGAAGGTTCCCGGTTCGATTCCTGCTCCTCCCGGCAGCGTGGCGAAGTGTCCATGAGCGAGACACTTACCCCCAGCTACCTCTAGCTGCTCCCAATGAGCAGGTTGGCACCTTGCATGGTCGCCTCCTCCGTCGGTGTGTGAATGTGTGAGTGACTGAGTGAATGTGAGGCATAAATTGTAAACGCTTTGGATGAAAGAGATATATAAATGCGGTCCATTCCATATAATAGACAGCGTTGGGGAGTAGCTAACTACATGTAATTCAATTACTAGTTTAGCAACACATTTTGGCAGTAGTTGGGTGGTAGTTTAACTACATTCAAATATCTGTAGATTAGATTTGATTCAAATATATTGTCATCATACAGCACAAGTACAGTACAACGAAAATAAGTTTGGCATCCAACTAGAGTGCAAATGTAACAGTAAAGTATTTTTTCACCTGGCAGCGAGGACTCTCATTGGTGAAGTGTAACACGTGGGAGGTCACGCTGCCTTCATCAAGTCCTGCCTCCGCTGAGCAGGCGCCCAGACCTGACCTGTAGGCGTCGCTGTCCACAACGCCAGTTCACCACCCACGACTTGCCCTCCCCCTAACCCAGCCAAACGAGTTAGTATAGCGATCAGCCCAAGCCCCAAGCAATGCTGACTCCGGGAGTCGAGACCGCAGCCTCTTGCATTGGTGACAAGCGCAATCTCAGCTACGCCACCTGACCGCTGGGCAATTCATATTTGTAGCTTCACAACACGTAACAAGTAACAAAAACAACAAACAACTAAACAAAACATCTCAATGACAGCACAGCAAAAACAACATTCCATGTAATACACAATCCAGTAAAAGTAAAAGTAAAAACAGACAACTAAGTGTAAAAGGCTACTTAAAATGACTACTGTCTGTGTTTAAAAGCCGAGGGGACAAAAAATTTGGCGTAGCGGTTGGTCCTACTTGGTGGAACGTCATAACGGCGGCCAGAAGGCAACAGTGAAAACCGCTGAGACAGAGCGTGGAGAGGTTGATTAGTGATGCTCGTCCCCTTCTTGACCACCTGGTCCGTCCAGAGAGAACATAGGTCTCTCTGTTTTACTCCAATTATTTTGGAGCACACTTTCACAATGTACTGTAGGCTGTTCCTATCTTTAATAGACAGGCCACTGAACCAGCAGATAAAAGAAAAAGTTAGGAGGCTTTCAATAAAATAACTATAGAAAGTGCTCAGGATCTTCGCATTAAAAGAGTTCAGCTTTCTCAGCAGGTAGATCCTCTGCTGACCTTTTTTAACAATAGACTCTGTATTTAAGTTGAACTTCAGTTTACAGTAAAACACAGTTCCCAGGTATTTGTACGATTCAACAATAGTGCTGCTAATGTACAGAGTTGTAGTATTAATATGTAAGTCGTAGTGGCCAGCAGTGTAACTAGTAAGAGTAGGTAAGGGATATGTACAGATATAGTATCTACAGATATGTAAACAGGTTTATATGCAGGTATGTACAGACAGATGTGGATACACAGTATATATATATACGATAAAAAGAAATATATAGTTCTATGGCATTTTAAGGGATGATTGTTCCCTAGTGTCATATTCATATCCTCAGCTATATAGGTCTGTAAGTCCATAGCAGTCACAGAGGCTCTTCACACGCACGAGTGAAAGGCCTCTCTCCTCTGTACTGATTCTCCTGGACCCGTGCGCAGCCTTCGTCAAGCATCAGATCCTGCTCACATCCCTCGCAGGAATGGGAGTTGTATGCACTCAGGATTGTAGCACTCAAGTTCGACAATGTTTAACAAACTACGTTACTGACCCTTAGCTGCCAGAGTTGTACCCTGCTTGCTGACCTGTTGTACACAACTTGTAAGTCACTTTGGATAAAAGCGTCCAGCTAAATGACTAAATGTAAACGTAAGTAGGTTTAAGAGATTTCCTTCATCTAGCCACATGGCTAAGAGCTGACAGCCGACCTGACAGACATCATATCCACTTCCATGACATCAGCATCATCATCATCATCATCATCATCATCATCATCAGCATCATCATCATCATCATCATCATCATCATCATCATCATCATCATCATCATCATCATCATCCTCATCATCATCATGTTATCCAAGCTATTCCAACCATAAAGCCCACTGAGCATTTCTATATAGCAGCTCTGTCCCATTGCTGGCTTACTGCACATCTTGTCTGCACTGCTTCCAGCCCAGCCAGCTGTCAGCCTTCTATGTGCTGATTAAGCAGGACAGAGAGAGAGAGAGAGAGAGAAATATTTCATTATTTATTTAACCTTTATTTAACCAGACAGGCAGGTCAATTGAGAATAAATAGTTTAGCCCTTGATTGATTGATTGATTGATTGAAAAGTTTATTAACAGATTGCAGAATGGTACAGTACAGTACAGCTCAATACATACAATTGTTAAGGGGATGCAGACCAGAGAAAGACTTTCGTCTTGTTTACATCAGGGTCCCCCATTTTCAATAGGGATGCACGATATTGCTTTTTTGACACCGATACCGATAACTTTATGCTCCTCAAGCCGATAACCGATATCGATAACCGATATTTATTGTATTATAAAAATGTTTTAATGTATATATTTTTTTTGATAAAAATCTTTTTTTTCAACATGAAACAAAACATATCACAATACAATAATAATACATAAAAAGACTTCCCATGACAATAACTTAACACCAACTTAAATGTGACCTAACCAGACAACAGAAACAAAAGCCAAGACAACAGTTTTTGACTGATAAAGTGACTGAAAATTCACAATCCGTCAACAGCTTGTGGTGCATCCAACCTAAGACGCTGGAAGCTTTTTGTTCTTCTTTTTTCAAAGCGGAGCCTTGAAAAAGAGGCTTTGAGTGGACACATCACCACCTCACATCACCACCACAACAACGGGTCACCTGCGGCATCACCACCGCCACGGTGTTGGGGGCCCGCGACGACGGCGCGAGCACGCTTGTACCTATTGACGAGTCGTTTGCTAAATTAAAGAAGTTTGACAGAAATGACCCAAGGGCTCAAGCCGCTAGCTTTTAAGCAGTCCTTGGTGGTGCAAATTAACCTGGCTACTACGGAGCAATAAGTGACTGCGTATTCAACCAAGGGTTGCATCACAGCCACGAAAGGGGCTAGCTTTTCATGGGCTTCTAAGTTAACACAATAACACACCGTCGTGGCGGTGGTGATGCCGCAGATGACCCGTCGGGCTGGATGTATTGCAAGTTGTTGCCCTTTTCCCTCCTTGTGGAACTTCTGCATTGCATTTATTACAAATAGCAAGCGAACTTTTTCCTCTGAAAATCCGAGTACCGACGCGGCCATCTTTGTTGTTAAAACGTCCGCGCTGCTTCCAGAAACTTGCGTGGCTACGTCACAGCCAAGAAAGGGAGCGCTGGATTTGTGTAAAACGCCCTGTTCCTAAACCACACGCTGTCAGTCGTACCACAGTACTGACACAACGGGAGGAGCCTACAGTCAAAACAAACGCACTTTATTCCAATTCACCCACACCGCATTTTTTTTTACCAAAAAATTTATTATATTATCGGAGCTATTAATAACGTTATCGGGTTTATCGGGATGACGTCATAATTGCTGATCGGCCCGATAATTATCGTGCATCCCTAATTTTCAATTCATCATAACATATACGACACACACGACATACAGATAGACAGTACTGCTACATCTATACATTTATGACATACCAGATTTGCAAATACAGTACTGTTTGTGATACAAAAAGTGTCCAGAAAAAGAGTGTATATACATTTGACGTAGAAACTGTACATTGGAGGAGGTTGGGTAGGTGGGGTGGGGTTGGGTGGGTTGGTGGGTGGGGGGGGGCTGTACATTGGAGGTGGGGGGGGGGGTGGGTAGGGGTTTGGTAGGGGGTGGGTGGGGGACAGTGTACACTGTACATTGGAATCAAATTCTTATTTACAACGATGGCCTGGTGAGAGGACAAGATGGCCCCTCGAAGGGTAACAGGGAAAGGGGACAAACTAAATAGAAAAGAGACAGACGATACATACATCCCAGAGGTAAGGGACATAATCAAAACACACAATCAAACAAACAACCAAATAGAATTACAAGGTATGTAACACATGAAGCAGAACAGACACGTTACAGTTAAAAGGCCGGGTGACAGTTGCAGGTGTAAACAACGCTGAGATAGAGTCCTTAAGAGCAGTGAGGGGAGTCTTTTGTATCTCGTTCCAACTGCTGGGAGCAGCAAAACTGTCTCCAGGTTGACTATGTTGAGGAGAGAGAGAGAGAGAGAGAGAGAGAGAGAGAGAGAGAGAGAGAGAGAGAGAGAGAGAGAGAGAGAGAGAGAGAGAGAGAGAGAGAGAAAGATGCCTATTTCTCCCCGGATATGGAAGATACCTTTCAAAACTGTTTCCAGGTCAGCTGTAGCGAGGAGAGACAGGGTGACATGTCAGTTCCTGTGTTGTGGTGAGGTGACATTTAGACTGTTGGTTGCGGTTGTGTCTCTGTCAGTATTACTACTGCTTGGCAGAGAGTCACCAAGGCTCAAAGATACTAAATGAGACACTCTAGTCTAGTACAGCCACGATGGAACGTGAAAAAAAAAAGACAAAACAAGTTTCTTCATAAAGATGCACCGGGTAGTTTGTTAAAGATGCACCAGGTCGTTTCTTAACACATTCGGGGCCATTGGGGCCCGTCTAATCCCACTCTATGAGGCCAGCTTTTCATTACAGGTTTTCACTGTGCGTGAGGTTGTTTGTAGAGATAAATCTATATTTTATATTATTGCTATGTGTCCATTGTCATTGTCAATTGACAGTATAAACCTTCCCTTCAATATGCCATAAAGAAATTATTTTTTTCATCAATACGTTCCCGTTTTATAGCGTTGTGAATATGAACTATATACCGCAATGTTCTGGGGTAATTCCTGCAAGTTATAGGGCGCTAAGCTAATAACGTTAAATCGATTGGCGTTTCGGCCTTACACAAGCTAGAGTTAAAAATCAAAATGCATATGATCGGTATCATGGTCCACCATGAATGCATGAAAGGGAGGGGGGGGGGGGGGGGGGCGGGGGAAGTCGTTTCTGATTATTGATTACCAATAACGGCATTCGTTATTGCAACATCATACGCTGACCGGGTGGATGCTATGAGAACAAGGCCTGATTAGACTGAAATTGACGTCAAATCGCTCTTACCTGTGGCCGGTTGGATTCCAAAAAGAATTTCCCAGTTATTTGATCGCCATCTGGTAGATCGATATGTCCATTGGCTGATGCTATATTCCTTTACTGCATACTGAATTCGGCGTCGCAATAAGTATTCCAGGCGATCGGTTGAAGCCCTCGCTTCAGGCTAACAGAAAAGCTAACCCGGAGCGAAAAAAAGGTGACACCCGGTCTGCAACAGGGAAACTGCTCTTTTTCGGAGTCCCGATATGCCGTTTCCAGCCAAAATACAGCTCCGTGACATTGAGTAGGATATTAAAATGGAATAAAAGCAAAAACCGAGTTTACAACGTATATATACGTGGTTGGCCTTTTAACACATCCACCGCCATTCACGCTGTACAGCGTTATTGCCCGCCATGCGTTGTCTGCCACACCACGCTGTACAGCGATATTGAGATCAATATTACATTTTTTCGCCATGGCATTCATAATTCATATATACACCTCCGGCGCTGCAGCTGGACCCTACGGCTCAATACAACGACGGCTCAATACCGCCGCCTGGTGGATTGTCGGGCGAGTTACACTGGTAAACAGGATATGGCTGCTGTGCGTTGATTAAATTCATCCGGCCGTCAGATATTGTCGCAAGGCTCCCGACAGACACTATGTACATAATGGATCGCTTTATAAACGTAATAATCTATATGATTTTGGCGTTTATTGCGACATACAAACCGGAAATGGACCTAGGCAATCGACGTCCTATACCTGGGATCTTTCACCGCCAGTCTCATTCACGAACGGTAAGAGGACGCTGATGTTATTTTCAGCCCAATTGTTTATTCATTTCACTGCAAACCGATCTGATCAATATATCACCCATACTACATAAAGCATTTACTGACGATCACGGAATTATAAACGACCCCCCCCCCTTTCCTCCGCGCATGATGACGCATAACGTATAGGATCATATACAGTTGAATTTTTTTATATAGCGTGTATCGGGAATAAACGGCAATCGATAATCTATATATGCGTTTATGCCTATAACTCACGTTCTATGAATTACTGCAGAAAACGATAAAAACATGCTTATATTCTAGAAGGTATTTTTGTATGAATGTTTGAATGAAAAAGTATAACGTTCCTACATCCTGAACGATAAATAATCGATGTTGAATGGGCCATAGTAATGTCAATTTAGCAATACAATTTAAAAAGTTATAGCCCTGCAAAGAAGGTGTACATCTCCATAGACTTACAGTGCTGTGGCAGTTAATGTGTTAAGGATGGCCCCCAATCACGTATATATATACGTGGTTGGCCGCAAATCGGTTTTAAAGATGCACCAGGTAGTTTCTTAAAGATGCACCGGGTAGTTTCTTAAAGATGTACCAGGTAGTTTCTTAAAGGTGCACCAGGTAGTTTCTTAAAGATGCACCAGTTAGTTTCTTAAAGGTGCACCAGGTAGTTTCTTAAAGATGCACCAGGTAGTTTCTTAAAGATACACCAGGTAGTTTCTTAAAGATGCACCAGGTAGTTTCTTAAAGATGCACCAGGTAGTTTCTTAAAGATGCACCAGGTAGTTTCTTAAAGATGCACCAGGTAGTGTTATGGTTTGTAACCGACCTCAAACGCAACGGCACAGACAGGAAGTTCAGAGTTAGCCAAATGCTAGAGCGTATTTATTTACAGAGTCAAAAGAAGGATAAAGTACAATAATCAAACAAACGGGGAGACTGCCTTCGGCAGAGTCATCTGCCGCTCTGCAGAATCCTCCTGGTGATAGTGGTGGGGAATTGGCATGTGACGTTGTAGCGGCTCTGCAGATACTCCCAGCAGATAGTGGTGGGGAATTGGCATGTGACTTTGTAGCGGCTCTGCAGATACTCCCAGCTTTCACTCAAGGTGGAAAACGGAGAGAGAGAGAGATATCAGAAACAGTCCACCGAAACACAGAGGCAGTGTGGTTCCCTCCTCCCTAGCTGGGTCCAGAACCAATTGACAGTGACAGTCCTCAGTGTTCCCCACAACACACAATTTAGCCGAGTTAGTGCAACAAAACGAAGTCTTCAGTGTCTCTTCTATGACACACAATCAGAATAATCCAGAGGGGTTTGGTTCCACTCACCCAAGCGCAACGCGTAAAGCGGGCAAAACGAGGCGCAGCTCCAAACGGGGAACAAGGTTCTCCACAGCGGTTCTCCACAGAAAGGTCCTGGAGAGAAAGTAGACCAGGAACAGCAACGGGGAAAAGCAGGCAAATGCAGTTGTATTCCAGAACGACCCGACAACGATAGAAGCAAGGTCCTGGTATATAAAGCCCTCTGGGGCGCTAATCACAAACTATGACAGCTGCGTGATGAAAGTGGCAATCGTTCAAAAAGCGTGTGGCGGGGAATGCACCAATCAGCACCATACCTCAGGAGAGCGTGTGGCGGGGAACCAACCAAACCTCACAGGTAGTTTCTTCAAGATGCACCAGGTAGTTTCTTAAAGATGCACCAGGTAGTTTCTAAAAGATGCACCAGGTAGTTTCTTAAAGATGCACCAGGTAGTTTCTAAAAGATGCACCAGGTAGTTTCTTAAAGGTGCGCCAGGTAGTTTCTTAAAGGTGCACCAGGTAGTTTCTTAAAGGTGCACCAGGTTGTTTCTTAAAGGTGCACCAGGTAGTTTCTTAAAGGTGCACCAGGTAGTTTCTTAAAGATGCACCAGGTAGTTTCTTAAAGATGCACCAGGTAGTTTCTTAAAGATGCACCAGGTAGTTTCTTAAAGGTGCACCAGGTCGTTTCTTAAAGGTGCACCAGGTAGTTTCTTAAAGATGCACCAGGTAGTTTCTTAAAGATGCACCAGGTAGTTTCTTAAAGATGCACCAGGTAGTTTCTTAAAGATACACCAGGTAGTTTCTTAAAGATGTACCAGGTAGTTTCTTAAAGATGTACTAGTCCATATTTCTATAAGATTTTGATGAATTGTTCAGCCCTAATTCATAGCATTTGATATCAGACATCTCTGTGGGCAAACAACAGGTGATTGTAATCAAACAAGTGATTATCATTAAATGACAACCATGGCCAATGAGCTGTGGCTGGGAGCCATATTGGTTGGCATGACAGCCATGAGAATACTATGTAGTATAGGGCTGGGAGGGCGATATGGCCGAAGTATCATATATCACAATAATTCGTCCTAGTTTTGATGGTATTTCATTTTCCAGTACAAATTACAATGAACGATGTGTTCTGACAGCTATTTTATAAAAGAAAATGTATCTACAATTGTCATGGTACTATTTCATTCGAAAAGGTATATTTTTTATACTGCTACAAGGAACATTTTTAACTATATTACCATAAAAATATACTGTAGTATATATGTATATTCCTTTCATGATATGTATATCGTGGACAATGGTATTGTAAAAACTAAAAATCCATACCTTTGCATGGATTCATGGCGGTTTACCTGCGATATACCTCCCACCTCTGCTATGAATAAGTAATTAATATGTAATGATATAGCTTAGGTTCTGTGACACATACTAGTTCTTATCATACTTAGTTTACATATCTGTAGATGATGAAACCTCACTGTCCAAACTCTTTCTCTACTATGAGCAGGAAGTAGGGAACCAGGGTGTTTTTTATGTTATTGTTGTTAAAGTTCCACTGAAAGTCACACACACACACACACGCACGCACGCACACCACACACACACACACACACACACACACACACACACACACACACACACACACACACACACACACACACACACACACACACACCCTCTGTCTCGTCCGTTGCTTCTGGCCCGGTGCTGTGGTTAAAACTGCTGCAGAAAATGAGACAAATCCTCCATCTTTCCTCTGTGACTCACAGCAGCATCACAGCGGCAAACTCACCGCTGATTGGACACAGCTAGTCAGAGCCACGCCTCCTCTTGTGTTATCACTCTGACCGGCTGACGGACGCGTGATTACCAAAGGTAGCCGCATTTCTGGCAGACGCTCTCTGATTGGCCGACGTCAGTTTCTACACTGGTTAAGCTTAGGCACTCTTCGAAGTTGGTTAAGGTTAGAGTTTGTCTTAGAGCATGACGGCAAGTTCTTTCGACGGTTAAGCTTAGGCACTCTTTCGAAGTTGGTTAAGGTTAGAGTTTGTCTTAGAGCAGGGCGATAGAACGCCAGGTAGTTTGCAGGCTGTTTGACATGGAAATGGGCAAAGACACAGCTCGTCACGCTATTGGGCGCACATGTCACATGACCAGAAACGTCTGCCAGAAATGCGGCTACCTTTGGTAGGAACGCCTGACGGACGTGATGATGATGCTGTCATGTGTCGTGTGTTTCACCGGAGACAGGACATGCAGGTTTGTTTAAGAAGTTAGATTAGAATCACCAGAGCGAGTGTCACAACAGGTAATCCCCTGTTACCATGGAAACACACACATACACATATACTTGCATTATAAAATAATTACCACTGAATATATATTGAATATTGACACCCCAATATGGAAAAGATGTATACAAATCGTACACGATTTTAATATGGTCTAAATCCACATATAGGATTCTTGTTGAATGTTGAGAATGTGACATATAAGGCTGGGTAACCATTCATCTAACATATAATAGACAGCGTTGGGTGGTAGTTTAACTACATTCAAATCTCTGTAGATTAGATTAGATTAGATTAGATTAGATTAAATTCAACTGTATTGTCATCATACAGCACAAGTACAGTACAACGAAAAGAAGCTTGGCATCCAACCAGAGTGCAAATGTAACAGTAAAGTGCAACAATAATATACAATGTACAGGTGATTAACCCCTTCACTACCACACTACAAAGGGTTAACACTTTCACTACCACACTACAGAAGGTTAACCTTTCACTACCACACTACAGAAGGTTAACCTTTCACTACCACACTACAGAAGGTTATCCTTTCACTACCACATTACAGAAGGTTCACCTTTCACTACCACACTACAGAAGGTTAACCTTTCACTACCACATTACAGAAGGTTCACCTTTCACTACCACACTACAGAAGGCTCACCTTTCACTAACCACACTACAGAAGGTTAACCTTTCACTACCACATTACAGAAGATTAACCTTTCACTACCACATTACAGAAGGTTAACCTTTCACTACCACATTACAGAAGGTTAACCTTTCACTACCACATTACAGAAGGTTAACCTTTCACTACCACATTACAGAAGGTTCACCTTTCACTACCACACTACAGAAGGTTCACCTTTCACTATCACAGTACAGAAGGTTAATCGTTCAGTACCACACTACAGAAGGTTAATCTTTCAGTATCACACTACAGACAGTTAACCTTTCACTACCACACTACAGACGGTTAACCTTTCACTACCACACTACAGACAGTTACGTTAAACCTTTGTAGTGTGGTAGTGGGTTAAACTAGGTATGAAATATTACTTTAATATTAATAGTACTACTGAGTAATAGTGCTAATCAGATGTATGTACAGAGTTGTAGTATTATTATGTACAGTGATACAGGTATAAAGACACTATGGTAGTAAGTCATACTGGCCAGCAGCGTAACTAGTAAGAGTAGGTAAGGGATATGTACAGATAAGATATAGATATAGTATCTACAGATATGTAAAAAGGATTATATGCAGGTATATTCAGACAGATGTGGATATATATGCAGTAAATATAAATGTATATATATATATACACGGTATATACAGCATTATTGTTCATGCTATCATACAGAGTTGTATGAGTTATATGCAGTTGTATAAGTTGGTATATAGAAGGATTATATGCAGGTATATTCAGACAGATACGGATACATATAAATCTGATAAATATAAATATATAAATGTATATACACAGTATATACAGCACTATTGTACATGCTATCATATGGAGTAATATGGGTTATATGCAAGTGTATAAGTAGGTATATAGAAGGATTATATGCAGATATATTCAGACAGATGTGGATATATATATGCAGTAAATATAAATGTATATATATATATACGGTATATACTAGGGATGCCCCGATCGATCGGCCAGCGATCGGTATTGGCCGATATTCACTGAAATAGCTAGATCGGGTATTGGTAAAAAATTCATAAAAAATTTGCTGACTCTTTTATCCAAAGCGACTTACAAGTTCTGTACGACAATTCATCAAGAAGGGCACAACTCTATCAGCTGAGTAACAATGTTGGTGCTACAGTGTAGGTTAGTTATATTAGGACAAGTGCATGACAGTAAGAGTAACAATAACAAGTAACAAAACCAAAAATGATCGGTATCGGCAGTGTATCGGCCGATATGGCTCGTAGAAGATCGGTGATCGGTATTGGTGGCAAAAAACGTGATCGGGGCATCCCTAGTATATACAGCATTATTGTTCATGCTATCATACAGAGTTGTATGAGTTACAGTATATGCAGGAGTGATAGAGAGATACTCTCACACAGCGTCTGCATGCTTGACTCTGTCCTATGAAACAATATGATGGTATTGACTCTCGTCTGACTGCCCCGCACTCAGTCAATCTGAGTGCCTTAGATGCCTGCAGATTTACTTTTTATAGTAACGCGGGTCTTGTTTTCATCACTCACTCACTCACGCACGCACACACACACACACACGCATGCACACACACACGCACGCACGCACGCACGCACGCACGCACGCACACACTAACAAATACAGTCACACGTACACATACATGATATGCACAAACTGAAACACAAACACACACTAACAAATACAGTCACGCATACACACACATACATGATATGCACAAACAGAAACACACACGCTAATAAAATACAGTCACACACACACATACATTATATTCACAAACAAAAACACACACAC